>NW_027641154.1:0-7500 GCF_949987615.1 Pollachius pollachius
CATTTGGTGTATGTGCTTGGCTGAGGAGCCAATGGGGCGAAGCTACCATCTGTGGGCTTATGACTGAACGCCTCTAAGTCAGAATCCCCCCTAGATGTGATGATACCATAGTGCCCGGGCTATACGATTGTTCCAGGATAACCGACCCCTCCGGGGGCCGGCGCAGAAAGACATTTGATACTGGCTTGGGGTGCGGCCGAATGATGGTCGCCCCTCTCCATGATCCCACCGCATGTTTATGAAGGACTGGGTGTTAAACCACTTGCATACGACCTGATTCTGGGTCAGGGTGTCGTAAGTAGCAGAGCAGCTTTATGACTGCGATCTATTGAAAGTCATCCCTCGATCCAAGCTTTTGTCGGTCTCGACCGCGGGCAGGCGCGCGTGCACCACCCGGGTCTTGACTGGGCAGTACCCCCGTGTAGAACACCATGGGTAAATGAAAACAAACAGAAGAATCAGACAGAGTGTCGTCCGGTTCGGAAATCAGACAGAGTGTCACTCGACACTCTGTCTGATTTTCGGCCGAGGCGACACTTTGTCTGATTCTTCTGTTTGTTTTATTTACCCTGGACTCCCTGGACTCCCAGGGGTAAAAAAAAAAAACGAAAAAAAGTCGGAAATCAGACAGAGTGTCGGCCGCTCGGAAATCACACAGAGTGTCGCTCGACACTCTGTCTGATTTTCGGGCGAGTCGACACTCTGTCTGATTTCCGACTTTTTTTTTTTTAGACTCCCAGGGGTAAATCATTTTTTTTTAGACTCCCAGGGGTGTGATCGTGGATGTCAGGGGGTTGGTTTTCTCTCTGTTGAGGCCGAGGAGGGGTGCTTAAGAGTGGGTACCCGGGTTCGGCTGGTGGTCAGGTTGATGGATGTCCCGTGGAGATGGTGGGGCGGGGAGCTGGACCCCCAGAGGCCGAGTTGAGGCTCCTATTCCTGGGTAAGGATAGGGTGGGTGTGGGTCTGGTGGGTGGGTGGGGGGGGGGGGAGCTGGAAACACACATCCCCGAGTTGAGGCTCCTATTCCTGGGTAGGGATAGGGTGGGTGGGGGGGGGGGGGGAGCTGTAAACACACATCCCCGAGTTGAGGCTCCTATTCCTGGGTAGGGATGGAGTGTGTGTGTGTGTGTGTGTGTGTGTGTGTGTGTGTGTGTGTGGGTATGGGTCTACAGGGGGAGATGGAAACACTTATCCCAGAGCTGGGCCTCCAATTCCTGGGTAGGGATAGAGTGAGTGTGGGCCTATGGGGGGAAGCTGTAAACACACATCCCCGAGTTGAGGCTCCTGTTCCTGGGTAGGGATGGAGTGTGTGTGTGTGTGTGTGTGTGTGTGTGTGTGTGTGTGTGTGTGTGTGTGTGTGTGTGTGTGTGTGTGTGTGTGTGTGTGTGTGTGTGTGTGTGTGTGTGGGTATGGGTCTACAGGGGGAGATGGAAACACTTATCCCAGAGCTGGGCCTCCAATTCCTGGGTAGGGATAGAGTGAGTGTGGGCCTATGGGGGGAAGCTGGAAACACACATCCCCGAGTTGAGGCTCCTGTTCCTGGGTAGGGATGGAGTGTGTGTGTGTGTGTGTGTGTGTGTGTGTGTGTGTGTGTGTGTGTGTGTGTGTGTGTGTGTGTGTGTGTGTGTGTGTGTGTGTGTGTGTGTGTGTGTGTGTGTGTGTGTGTGGGTATGGGTCTACAGGGGGAGATGGAAACACTTATCCCAGAGCTGGGCCTCCAATTCCTGGGTAGGGATAGAGTGAGTGTGGGCCTATGGGGGGAAGCTGGAAACACACATCCCCGAGCTCCTATTCCTGGGTAGGGATGGAGGTATTTTGTGTGTGGGGACTATAGGGGGAAGCTGGAAACACACACACACACCAGTGCTGAGCCTCCTATTCCTGGGTAGAGACAGAGGACTTGTGTGTTTGGGCCCATAGGGGGAAGCTGGAAACACTCATCCCAGAGCTGAGCCTCCTATTCCTGGGTAGAGATAGGGGTGTTGTGTGTGTGTGGGGGGGCCTATAGGGGGAAGCTGGAAACACACACACCAGAGCTGAGCCTCCTTTTCCTGGGTAGAAATAGAGGTATTTTGTGTGTGGGGACTATAGGGGGAAGCTGGAAACACACACACACACCAGTGCTGAGCCTCCTATTCCTGGGTAGAGACAGAGGACTTGTGTGTTTGGGCCTATAGGGGGAAGCTGGAAACACTCCTCCCAGAGCTGAGCCTCCTATTCCTGGGTAGAGATAGAGGTGTTGTGTGTGTGGGGGGGGGCCTATAGGGGGAAGCTGGAAACACACACACCAGAGCTGAGCCTCCTTTTCCTGGGTAGAAATAGAGGTATTTTGTGTGTGGGGACTATAGGGGGAAGCTGGAAACACACACACCAGAGCTGAGCCTCCTTTTCCTGGGTAGAAATAGAGGTATTTTGTGTGTGGGGACTATAGGGGGAAGCTGGAAACACACACACACCAGTGCTGAGCCTCCTATTCCTGGGTAGAGACAGAGGACTTGTGTGTTTGGGCCCATAGGGGGAAGCTGGAAACACTCATCCCAGAGCTGAGCCTCCTATTCCTGGGTAGAGATAGAGGTGTTGTGTGTGTGTGTGTGTGGGGGCCTATAGGGGGAAGCTGGAAACACACACACCAGAGCTGAGCCTCCTTTTCCTGGGTAGAAATAGAGGTATTTTGTGTGTGGGGACTATAGGGGGAAGCTGGAAACACACACAACAGTGCTGAGCCTCCTATTCCTGGGTAGAGACAGAGGACTTGTGTGTGTGTGGGCCTATAGGGGGAAGCTGGAAACACTCATCCCAGAGCTGAGCCTCCTATTCCTGGGTAGAGATAGAGGTGTTGTGTGTGTGGGGGCCTGTAGGGGGAAGCTGGAAACACACACACCAGAGCTGAGCCTCCTATTCCTGGGTAGAGATAGAGGTGTTGTGTGTGTGTGTGTGTGTGTGTGTGTGTGTGTGTGTGTGTGTGTGTGTGTGTGTGTGTGTGTGTGTGTGTGTGTGTGTGTGTGTGTGTGTGTGTGTGTGTGGGCTCCCATGGCAAGGGAGGGACAGAGAGCATGTGGGATTGGTGCTGAGACCTGATTTCTTATTGTTATTCCTCTTATTCTTATTGTTATTCTTCTTTGTATTGTTACTCTTATTGTTATTCTTCTTATTCTTATTCTTATTATTATTCTTATTATTATTATTATTATTATTATTCTTATTATTATTATTCTTATTATTATTCTAATTATTATTCTTATTATTAACTATTATTATTATTATAAATTGTTAAACAAGAAATTTCACAGTCCGCTCACTGTGGATTCCTTGGCTTCGTTTGAAAAACCAAGCGTTTTTTTTCTAAGTCATTTTTCTGCTAGACTCCCATGGGTTCGTTTTAGACTACCAGGGATGGTAATATAGGGTTAGCAGGGGTCTCGAAAATAAGAAATTTCACAGTCCGCTCACTGTGAATTTATGGGCTTCGCCTGGTACCGTTTTGTGGGCCTGTTTTGCAGGACAGTGGTCGTTTGACATATAAGAAAGGTGGCCCCTGGTCTGGAAGTCTTCCTGAGGCTCCAGAGGAGCGGGACCCCGTGGCGTCTAAGGCCGATTCGGGTCCCCTGGTCGGACTGAGTGGTGCCGTTGGTGACCCCCGGTCTGGAGGTCTTCCTGAGGCTCCAGAGGAGCAGGACCACGTGGCGTCTAAGGCCGAAACGGGTCCCCTGGTCGGACTGAGTGGTGCCGTTGGTGACCCCCGGTCTGGAGGTCTTCCTGAGGCTCCAGAGGAGCAGGACCACGTGGCGTCTAAGGCCGAAACGGGTCCCCTGGTCGGACTGAGTGGTGCAGTTGGTGGTCCACGGTCTGGAGGTCTTCCTGAGGCTCCAGAGGAGCGGGACCACGTGGCGTCTAAGGCCGACACGGGTCCCCTACTCGGCCCGAGTGGTGCAGTTGGTGGTCCACGGTCTGGAGGTCTTCCTGAGGCTCCAGAGGAGCGGGACCACGTGGCGTCTAAGGCCGAAACGGGTCCCCTACTCGGCCCGAGTGGTGCAGTTGGTGGTCCACGGTCTGGAGGTCTTCCTGAGGCTCCAGAGGAGCGGGACCACGTGGCGTCTAAGGCCGAAACGGGTCCCCTACTCGGCCCGAGTGGTGCAGTTGGTGGTCCACGGTCTGGAGGTCTTCCTGAGGCTCCAGAGGAGCGGGACCACTTGCCGTCTAAGTCCGAAACGGGTCCCCCATTCGGCCTAAGTGGTGCAGTTGTCGGCCCCCTGTCTGGGGGTCTTCCTGAGGCTCCAGAGGAGCGGGACCACTCAGAGTCTGAGGCCGAAACGGGTCCCCTTCTCGGCCAAAGTGGGGCAGTTAGTGGCCCCCTGTCTGGAGGTCTTCCTGAGGCTCCAGAGCAGCGGGTCCACTCAGAGTCTGAGGCCGAAACGGGTCCCCTTCTCGGCCTAAGTGGGGCAGTTGGTGGCCCCAGGTCTGGAGGTCTTCCTGCGGCTCCAGAGGAGCGGGACCACGCAGAGTCTGAGGCCGAAACGGGTCCCCTACTCGGCCTAAGTGGTGCAGTTGGTGGCCCCCTGTCTGGGGGTCTTCCTGAGGCTCCAGAGGAGCGGGACCACTCAGAGTCTGAGGCCGAAACGGGTCCCCTTCTCGGCCTAAGTGGGGCAGTTAGTTGCCCCCTGTCTGGAGGTCTTCCTGAGGCTCCAGAGCAGCGGGTCCACTCAGAGTCTGAGGCCGAAACGGGTCCCCTTCTCGGCCTAAGTGGGGCAGTTGGTGGCCCCAGGTCTGGAGGTCTTCCTGCGGCTCCAGAGGAGCGGGACCACGCAGAGTCTGAGGCCGAAACGGGTCCCTTACTCGGCCTAAGTGGGGCAGTGGGTGGCCCCCTGTCTGGAGGTCTTCCTGATGCTCCAGAGGAGCGGGACCACGCAGAGTCTGAGGCCGAAACGGGTCCCCTACTCGGCCTAAGTGGGGCAGTTGGTGGCCCCCTGTCTGGAGGTCTTCCTGATGCTCCAGAGGAGCGGGACCACTCCGAGTCTGAGTCCGAAACGGGTCCCCTATTCGGCCTAAGTGGTGCAGTTGGTGGCCCCCTGTCTGGAGGTCTTCCTGAGGCTCCAGAGCAGCGGGTCCACTCAGAGTCTTTGGCCGAAACGGGTCCCCTTCTCGGCCTAAGTGGGGCAGTTGGTGGGCCCCAGGTCTGGAGGTCTTCCTGAGGCTCCAGAGGAGCGGGACCACGCAGAGTCTGAGGCCGAAACGGGTCCCCTATTCGGCCTAAGTGGGGCAGTCGGTGGCCCCCTGTCTGGGGGTCTTCCTGCAGCTCCAGAGGAGCGGGACCACGCAGAGTCTGAGTCCGAAACGGGTCCCCTATTCGGCCTAAGTGGTGCAGTTGGTGGCCCCCTGTCTGGAGGTCTTCCTGAGGCTCCAGAGCAGCGGGTCCACTCAGAGTCTGAGTCCGATATGGGTCCCCTACTCGGACTGAGTTGTGCAGTGAGTCGGTGTGAGCCTGGAGGAATGAAAATCCAAGCGTTATTTTTCTAAGTTCTTTTTTTGCTAGACTCCCATGGGTTCGTTTTAGACTACCATGGGTTGTGTTTAGAATCCCATGGGTTCATTTTAGACTCCCATGGGTTCGTTTTAGACTACCAGGGATGGTAATATATACCAGGGGTGTCGAAAATAAGAAGTTTCACAGTCCGCTCACTGTGGATTTATGGGCTTCGCCTGATACCGTTTTGTGGGCCTGTTTTGCAGGACAGTGGTTGTTTGGCATATAGGAAAGGTGGCCCCTGGCCCTGGAGGTCTTCCTGAGGCTCCAGAGGAGCGGGACCACGTGGCGTCTAAGGCCGAAAGGTGTCCCCTGGTCGGACTGAGTGGTGCCGTTGGTGGCCCCCGGTCTGGAGGTCTTCCTGAGGCTCCAGAGGAGCGGGACCACGTGGCGTCTAAGGCCGAAACGGGTCCCCTACTCGGCCCAAGTGGTGCAGTTGGTGGCCCCTGGTCTGGGGGTCTCTAGAACCATCCAGGGGTGCGGGACCACTTGGCGTCTAAGTCCGAAACGGGTCCCCTACTCGGCCCATGTGGTGCAGTTAGTGGGCCCCCTGTCTGGAGGTCTTCCTGAGGCTCCAGAGGAGCGGGTCCACTCAGAGTCTGAGGCCGAAACGGGTCCCCTACTCGGCCTGAGTGGTGCAGTTGGTGGCCCCCTGTCTGGAGGTCTTCTTGAGGCTCCAGAGGAGCGGGTCCACTCAGAGTCTGAGGCCGAAACGGGTCCCCTACTCGGCCTAAGTGGTGCAGTTGGTGGCCCCCTGTCTGGGGGTCTTGGTGAGGCTCCAGAGGAGCGGGTCCACTCAGAGTCTGAGGCCGAAACGGGTCCCCTACTCGGCCTAAGTGGTGCAGTAAGCGGGCCCCCTGTCTGGAGGTCTTCCTGAGGCTCCAGAGGAGCGGGACCACTCAGTGTCTGAGGCCGAAACGGGTCCCCTACTCGGCCTGAGTGGTGCAGTTGGTGGCCCCCTGTCTGGAGGTCTTCTTGAGGCTCCAGAGGAGCGGGTCCACTCAGAGTCTGAGGCCGAAACGGGTCCCCTACTCGGCCTAAGTGGTGCAGTTGGTGGCCCCCTGTCTGGGGGTCTTGGTGAGGCTCCAGAGGAGCGGGTCCACTCAGAGTCTGAGGCCGAAACGGGTCCCCTACTCGGCCTAAGTGGTGCAGTAAGCGGGCCCCCTGTCTGGAGGTCTTCCTGAGGCTCCAGAGGAGCGGGACCACTCAGTGTCTGAGGCCGAAACGGGTCCCCTACTCGGCCTGAGTGGTGCAGTTGGTGGCCCCCTGTCTGGAGGTCTTCTTGAGGCTCCAGAGGAGCGGGTCCACTCAGAGTCTGAGGCCGAAACGGGTCCCCTACTCGGCCTAAGTGGTGCAGTTAGTGGGCCCCCTGTCTGGAGGTCTTCCTGAGGCTCCAGAGGAGCGGGACCACTCAGAGTCTGAGGCCGAAACGGGTCCCCCATTCGGCCTAAGTGGTGCAGTTGGTGGCCCCCTGTCTGGAGGTCTTCCTGAGGCTCCAGAGGAGAGGGACCACTCAGAGTCTGAGGCCGAAACGGGTCCCCTACTCGGCCTAAGTGGTGCAGTTGGTGGCCCCCTGTCTGGAGGTCTTCCTGAGGCTCCAGAGGAGCGGGTCCACTCAGAGTCTGAGGCCGAAACGGGTCCCCTACTCGGCCTAAGTGGTGCAGTTAGTGGGCCCCCTGTCTGGAGGTCTTCCTGAGGCTCCAGAGGAGTGGGTCCACTCAGAGTCTGAGGCCGAAACGGGTCCCCTACTCGGCCTAAGTGGTGGAGTTAGTGGGCCCCCTGTCTGGAGGTCTTCCTGAGGCTCCAGAGGAGCGGGTCCACTCAGAGTCTGAGGCCGAAACGGGTCCCCTACTCGGACTGAATGGTGCAGTTGGTGGCCCCCTGTCTGGAGGTCTTCCTGAGGCCCCAGAGGAGCGGGTCCACTCAGAGTCTGAGGCCGAAACGGGTCCCCTACTCGGCCTAAGTGGTGCAGTTAGTGG
>NW_027641154.1:17500-22500 GCF_949987615.1 Pollachius pollachius
AGAGACAGAGGACTTGTGTGTTTGGGCCCATAGGGGGAAGCTGGAAACACTCATCCCAGAGCTGAGCCTCCTATTCCTGGGTAGAGATAGGGGTGTTGTGTGTGTGTGGGGGGGCCTATAGGGGGAAGCTGGAAACACACACACCAGAGCTGAGCCTCCTTTTCCTGGGTAGAAATAGAGGTATTTTGTGTGTGGGGACTATAGGGGGAAGCTGGAAACACACACACACACCAGTGCTGAGCCTCCTATTCCTGGGTAGAGACAGAGGACTTGTGTGTTTGGGCCTATAGGGGGAAGCTGGAAACACTCCTCCCAGAGCTGAGCCTCCTATTCCTGGGTAGAGATAGAGGTGTTGTGTGTGTGGGGGGGGGCCTATAGGGGGAAGCTGGAAACACACACACCAGAGCTGAGCCTCCTTTTCCTGGGTAGAAATAGAGGTATTTTGTGTGTGGGGACTATAGGGGGAAGCTGGAAACACACACACCAGAGCTGAGCCTCCTTTTCCTGGGTAGAAATAGAGGTATTTTGTGTGTGGGGACTATAGGGGGAAGCTGGAAACACACACACACCAGTGCTGAGCCTCCTATTCCTGGGTAGAGACAGAGGACTTGTGTGTTTGGGCCCATAGGGGGAAGCTGGAAACACTCATCCCAGAGCTGAGCCTCCTATTCCTGGGTAGAGATAGAGGTGTTGTGTGTGTGTGTGTGTGGGGGCCTATAGGGGGAAGCTGGAAACACACACACCAGAGCTGAGCCTCCTTTTCCTGGGTAGAAATAGAGGTATTTTGTGTGTGGGGACTATAGGGGGAAGCTGGAAACACACACAACAGTGCTGAGCCTCCTATTCCTGGGTAGAGACAGAGGACTTGTGTGTGTGTGGGCCTATAGGGGGAAGCTGGAAACACTCATCCCAGAGCTGAGCCTCCTATTCCTGGGTAGAGATAGAGGTGTTGTGTGTGTGGGGGCCTGTAGGGGGAAGCTGGAAACACACACACCAGAGCTGAGCCTCCTATTCCTGGGTAGAGATAGAGGTGTGTGTGTGTGTGTGTGTGTGTGTGTGTGTGTGTGTGTGTGTGTGTGTGTGTGTGTGTGTGTGTGTGTGTGTGTGTGTGTGTGTGTGTGTGTGTGTGTGTGGGCTCCCATGGCAAGGGAGGGACAGAGAGCATGTGGGATTGGTGCTGAGACCTGATTTCTTATTGTTATTCCTCTTATTCTTATTGTTATTCTTCTTTGTATTGTTACTCTTATTGTTATTCTTCTTATTCTTATTCTTATTATTATTCTTATTATTATTATTATTATTATTATTCTTATTATTATTATTCTTATTATTATTCTAATTATTATTCTTATTATTAACTATTATTATTATTATAAATTGTTAAACAAGAAATTTCACAGTCCGCTCACTGTGGATTCCTTGGCTTCGTTTGAAAAACCAAGCGTTTTTTTTCTAAGTCATTTTTCTGCTAGACTCCCATGGGTTCGTTTTAGACTACCAGGGATGGTAATATAGGGTTAGCAGGGGTCTCGAAAATAAGAAATTTCACAGTCCGCTCACTGTGAATTTATGGGCTTCGCCTGGTACCGTTTTGTGGGCCTGTTTTGCAGGACAGTGGTCGTTTGACATATAAGAAAGGTGGCCCCTGGTCTGGAAGTCTTCCTGAGGCTCCAGAGGAGCGGGACCCCGTGGCGTCTAAGGCCGATTCGGGTCCCCTGGTCGGACTGAGTGGTGCCGTTGGTGACCCCCGGTCTGGAGGTCTTCCTGAGGCTCCAGAGGAGCAGGACCACGTGGCGTCTAAGGCCGAAACGGGTCCCCTGGTCGGACTGAGTGGTGCCGTTGGTGACCCCCGGTCTGGAGGTCTTCCTGAGGCTCCAGAGGAGCAGGACCACGTGGCGTCTAAGGCCGAAACGGGTCCCCTGGTCGGACTGAGTGGTGCAGTTGGTGGTCCACGGTCTGGAGGTCTTCCTGAGGCTCCAGAGGAGCGGGACCACGTGGCGTCTAAGGCCGACACGGGTCCCCTACTCGGCCCGAGTGGTGCAGTTGGTGGTCCACGGTCTGGAGGTCTTCCTGAGGCTCCAGAGGAGCGGGACCACGTGGCGTCTAAGGCCGAAACGGGTCCCCTACTCGGCCCGAGTGGTGCAGTTGGTGGTCCACGGTCTGGAGGTCTTCCTGAGGCTCCAGAGGAGCGGGACCACGTGGCGTCTAAGGCCGAAACGGGTCCCCTACTCGGCCCGAGTGGTGCAGTTGGTGGTCCACGGTCTGGAGGTCTTCCTGAGGCTCCAGAGGAGCGGGACCACTTGCCGTCTAAGTCCGAAACGGGTCCCCCATTCGGCCTAAGTGGTGCAGTTGTCGGCCCCCTGTCTGGGGGTCTTCCTGAGGCTCCAGAGGAGCGGGACCACTCAGAGTCTGAGGCCGAAACGGGTCCCCTTCTCGGCCAAAGTGGGGCAGTTAGTGGCCCCCTGTCTGGAGGTCTTCCTGAGGCTCCAGAGCAGCGGGTCCACTCAGAGTCTGAGGCCGAAACGGGTCCCCTTCTCGGCCTAAGTGGGGCAGTTGGTGGCCCCAGGTCTGGAGGTCTTCCTGCGGCTCCAGAGGAGCGGGACCACGCAGAGTCTGAGGCCGAAACGGGTCCCCTACTCGGCCTAAGTGGTGCAGTTGGTGGCCCCCTGTCTGGGGGTCTTCCTGAGGCTCCAGAGGAGCGGGACCACTCAGAGTCTGAGGCCGAAACGGGTCCCCTTCTCGGCCTAAGTGGGGCAGTTAGTTGCCCCCTGTCTGGAGGTCTTCCTGAGGCTCCAGAGCAGCGGGTCCACTCAGAGTCTGAGGCCGAAACGGGTCCCCTTCTCGGCCTAAGTGGGGCAGTTGGTGGCCCCAGGTCTGGAGGTCTTCCTGCGGCTCCAGAGGAGCGGGACCACGCAGAGTCTGAGGCCGAAACGGGTCCCTTACTCGGCCTAAGTGGGGCAGTGGGTGGCCCCCTGTCTGGAGGTCTTCCTGATGCTCCAGAGGAGCGGGACCACGCAGAGTCTGAGGCCGAAACGGGTCCCCTACTCGGCCTAAGTGGGGCAGTTGGTGGCCCCCTGTCTGGAGGTCTTCCTGATGCTCCAGAGGAGCGGGACCACTCCGAGTCTGAGTCCGAAACGGGTCCCCTATTCGGCCTAAGTGGTGCAGTTGGTGGCCCCCTGTCTGGAGGTCTTCCTGAGGCTCCAGAGCAGCGGGTCCACTCAGAGTCTTTGGCCGAAACGGGTCCCCTTCTCGGCCTAAGTGGGGCAGTTGGTGGGCCCCAGGTCTGGAGGTCTTCCTGAGGCTCCAGAGGAGCGGGACCACGCAGAGTCTGAGGCCGAAACGGGTCCCCTATTCGGCCTAAGTGGGGCAGTCGGTGGCCCCCTGTCTGGGGGTCTTCCTGCAGCTCCAGAGGAGCGGGACCACGCAGAGTCTGAGTCCGAAACGGGTCCCCTATTCGGCCTAAGTGGTGCAGTTGGTGGCCCCCTGTCTGGAGGTCTTCCTGAGGCTCCAGAGCAGCGGGTCCACTCAGAGTCTGAGTCCGATATGGGTCCCCTACTCGGACTGAGTTGTGCAGTGAGTCGGTGTGAGCCTGGAGGAATGAAAATCCAAGCGTTATTTTTCTAAGTTCTTTTTTTGCTAGACTCCCATGGGTTCGTTTTAGACTACCATGGGTTGTGTTTAGAATCCCATGGGTTCATTTTAGACTCCCATGGGTTCGTTTTAGACTACCAGGGATGGTAATATATACCAGGGGTGTCGAAAATAAGAAGTTTCACAGTCCGCTCACTGTGGATTTATGGGCTTCGCCTGATACCGTTTTGTGGGCCTGTTTTGCAGGACAGTGGTTGTTTGGCATATAGGAAAGGTGGCCCCTGGCCCTGGAGGTCTTCCTGAGGCTCCAGAGGAGCGGGACCACGTGGCGTCTAAGGCCGAAAGGTGTCCCCTGGTCGGACTGAGTGGTGCCGTTGGTGGCCCCCGGTCTGGAGGTCTTCCTGAGGCTCCAGAGGAGCGGGACCACGTGGCGTCTAAGGCCGAAACGGGTCCCCTACTCGGCCCAAGTGGTGCAGTTGGTGGCCCCTGGTCTGGGGGTCTCTAGAACCATCCAGGGGTGCGGGACCACTTGGCGTCTAAGTCCGAAACGGGTCCCCTACTCGGCCCATGTGGTGCAGTTAGTGGGCCCCCTGTCTGGAGGTCTTCCTGAGGCTCCAGAGGAGCGGGTCCACTCAGAGTCTGAGGCCGAAACGGGTCCCCTACTCGGCCTGAGTGGTGCAGTTGGTGGCCCCCTGTCTGGAGGTCTTCTTGAGGCTCCAGAGGAGCGGGTCCACTCAGAGTCTGAGGCCGAAACGGGTCCCCTACTCGGCCTAAGTGGTGCAGTTGGTGGCCCCCTGTCTGGGGGTCTTGGTGAGGCTCCAGAGGAGCGGGTCCACTCAGAGTCTGAGGCCGAAACGGGTCCCCTACTCGGCCTAAGTGGTGCAGTAAGCGGGCCCCCTGTCTGGAGGTCTTCCTGAGGCTCCAGAGGAGCGGGACCACTCAGTGTCTGAGGCCGAAACGGGTCCCCTACTCGGCCTGAGTGGTGCAGTTGGTGGCCCCCTGTCTGGAGGTCTTCTTGAGGCTCCAGAGGAGCGGGTCCACTCAGAGTCTGAGGCCGAAACGGGTCCCCTACTCGGCCTAAGTGGTGCAGTTGGTGGCCCCCTGTCTGGGGGTCTTGGTGAGGCTCCAGAGGAGCGGGTCCACTCAGAGTCTGAGGCCGAAACGGGTCCCCTACTCGGCCTAAGTGGTGCAGTAAGCGGGCCCCCTGTCTGGAGGTCTTCCTGAGGCTCCAGAGGAGCGGGACCACTCAGTGTCTGAGGCCGAAACGGGTCCCCTACTCGGCCTGAGTGGTGCAGTTGGTGGCCCCCTGTCTGGAGGTCTTCTTGAGGCTCCAGAGGAGCGGGTCCACTCAGAGTCTGAGGCCGAAACGGGTCCCCTACTCGGCCTAAGTGGTGCAGTTAGTGGGCCCC
>NW_027641154.1:32500-40000 GCF_949987615.1 Pollachius pollachius
CCTGGGTAGGGATGGAGTGTGTGTGTGTGTGTGTGTGTGTGTGTGTGTGTGTGTGTGTGTGTGTGTGTGTGTGTGTGTGTGTGTGTGTGTGTGTGTGTGTGTGTGTGTGTGTGTGTGGGTATGGGTCTACAGGGGGAGATGGAAACACTTATCCCAGAGCTGGGCCTCCAATTCCTGGGTAGGGATAGAGTGAGTGTGGGCCTATGGGGGGAAGCTGGAAACACACATCCCCGAGTTGAGGCTCCTGTTCCTGGGTAGGGATGGAGTGTGTGTGTGTGTGTGTGTGTGTGTGTGTGTGTGTGTGTGTGTGTGTGTGTGTGTGTGTGTGTGTGTGTGTGTGTGTGTGTGTGTGTGTGTGTGTGTGTGTGTGTGTGTGTGTGGGTATGGGTCTACAGGGGGAGATGGAAACACTTATCCCAGAGCTGGGCCTCCAATTCCTGGGTAGGGATAGAGTGAGTGTGGGCCTATGGGGGGAAGCTGGAAACACACATCCCCGAGTTGAGGCTCCTATTCCTGGGTAGGGATGGAGGTATTTTGTGTGTGGGGACTATAGGGGGAAGCTGGAAACACACACACACACCAGTGCTGAGCCTCCTATTCCTGGGTAGAGACAGAGGACTTGTGTGTTTGGGCCCATAGGGGGAAGCTGGAAACACTCATCCCAGAGCTGAGCCTCCTATTCCTGGGTAGAGATAGGGGTGTTGTGTGTGTGTGGGGGGGCCTATAGGGGGAAGCTGGAAACACACACACCAGAGCTGAGCCTCCTTTTCCTGGGTAGAAATAGAGGTATTTTGTGTGTGGGGACTATAGGGGGAAGCTGGAAACACACACACACACCAGTGCTGAGCCTCCTATTCCTGGGTAGAGACAGAGGACTTGTGTGTTTGGGCCTATAGGGGGAAGCTGGAAACACTCCTCCCAGAGCTGAGCCTCCTATTCCTGGGTAGAGATAGAGGTGTTGTGTGTGTGGGGGGGGGCCTATAGGGGGAAGCTGGAAACACACACACCAGAGCTGAGCCTCCTTTTCCTGGGTAGAAATAGAGGTATTTTGTGTGTGGGGACTATAGGGGGAAGCTGGAAACACACACACCAGAGCTGAGCCTCCTTTTCCTGGGTAGAAATAGAGGTATTTTGTGTGTGGGGACTATAGGGGGAAGCTGGAAACACACACACACCAGTGCTGAGCCTCCTATTCCTGGGTAGAGACAGAGGACTTGTGTGTTTGGGCCCATAGGGGGAAGCTGGAAACACTCATCCCAGAGCTGAGCCTCCTATTCCTGGGTAGAGATAGAGGTGTTGTGTGTGTGTGTGTGTGGGGGCCTATAGGGGGAAGCTGGAAACACACACACCAGAGCTGAGCCTCCTTTTCCTGGGTAGAAATAGAGGTATTTTGTGTGTGGGGACTATAGGGGGAAGCTGGAAACACACACAACAGTGCTGAGCCTCCTATTCCTGGGTAGAGACAGAGGACTTGTGTGTGTGTGGGCCTATAGGGGGAAGCTGGAAACACTCATCCCAGAGCTGAGCCTCCTATTCCTGGGTAGAGATAGAGGTGTTGTGTGTGTGGGGGCCTGTAGGGGGAAGCTGGAAACACACACACCAGAGCTGAGCCTCCTATTCCTGGGTAGAGATAGAGGTGTTGTGTGTGTGTGTGTGTGTGTGTGTGTGTGTGTGTGTGTGTGTGTGTGTGTGTGTGTGTGTGTGTGTGTGTGTGTGTGTGTGTGTGTGTGTGTGTGTGGGCTCCCATGGCAAGGGAGGGAC
Source organism: Pollachius pollachius (assembly GCF_949987615.1). NCBI lineage: Eukaryota > Metazoa > Chordata > Actinopteri > Gadiformes > Gadidae > Pollachius > Pollachius pollachius. The sequence goes on from NW_027641154.1 coordinate 34,262, forward strand.
AGAGAGCATGTGGGATTGGTGCTGAGACCTGATTTCTTATTGTTATTCCTCTTATTCTTATTGTTATTCTTCTTTGTATTGTTACTCTTATTGTTATTCTTCTTATTCTTATTCTTATTATTATTCTTATTATTATTATTATTATTATTATTCTTATTATTATTATTCTTATTATTATTCTAATTATTATTCTTATTATTAACTATTATTATTATTATAAATTGTTAAACAAGAAATTTCACAGTCCGCTCACTGTGGATTCCTTGGCTTCGTTTGAAAAACCAAGCGTTTTTTTTCTAAGTCATTTTTCTGCTAGACTCCCATGGGTTCGTTTTAGACTACCAGGGATGGTAATATAGGGTTAGCAGGGGTCTCGAAAATAAGAAATTTCACAGTCCGCTCACTGTGAATTTATGGGCTTCGCCTGGTACCGTTTTGTGGGCCTGTTTTGCAGGACAGTGGTCGTTTGACATATAAGAAAGGTGGCCCCTGGTCTGGAAGTCTTCCTGAGGCTCCAGAGGAGCGGGACCCCGTGGCGTCTAAGGCCGATTCGGGTCCCCTGGTCGGACTGAGTGGTGCCGTTGGTGACCCCCGGTCTGGAGGTCTTCCTGAGGCTCCAGAGGAGCAGGACCACGTGGCGTCTAAGGCCGAAACGGGTCCCCTGGTCGGACTGAGTGGTGCCGTTGGTGACCCCCGGTCTGGAGGTCTTCCTGAGGCTCCAGAGGAGCAGGACCACGTGGCGTCTAAGGCCGAAACGGGTCCCCTGGTCGGACTGAGTGGTGCAGTTGGTGGTCCACGGTCTGGAGGTCTTCCTGAGGCTCCAGAGGAGCGGGACCACGTGGCGTCTAAGGCCGACACGGGTCCCCTACTCGGCCCGAGTGGTGCAGTTGGTGGTCCACGGTCTGGAGGTCTTCCTGAGGCTCCAGAGGAGCGGGACCACGTGGCGTCTAAGGCCGAAACGGGTCCCCTACTCGGCCCGAGTGGTGCAGTTGGTGGTCCACGGTCTGGAGGTCTTCCTGAGGCTCCAGAGGAGCGGGACCACGTGGCGTCTAAGGCCGAAACGGGTCCCCTACTCGGCCCGAGTGGTGCAGTTGGTGGTCCACGGTCTGGAGGTCTTCCTGAGGCTCCAGAGGAGCGGGACCACTTGCCGTCTAAGTCCGAAACGGGTCCCCCATTCGGCCTAAGTGGTGCAGTTGTCGGCCCCCTGTCTGGGGGTCTTCCTGAGGCTCCAGAGGAGCGGGACCACTCAGAGTCTGAGGCCGAAACGGGTCCCCTTCTCGGCCAAAGTGGGGCAGTTAGTGGCCCCCTGTCTGGAGGTCTTCCTGAGGCTCCAGAGCAGCGGGTCCACTCAGAGTCTGAGGCCGAAACGGGTCCCCTTCTCGGCCTAAGTGGGGCAGTTGGTGGCCCCAGGTCTGGAGGTCTTCCTGCGGCTCCAGAGGAGCGGGACCACGCAGAGTCTGAGGCCGAAACGGGTCCCCTACTCGGCCTAAGTGGTGCAGTTGGTGGCCCCCTGTCTGGGGGTCTTCCTGAGGCTCCAGAGGAGCGGGACCACTCAGAGTCTGAGGCCGAAACGGGTCCCCTTCTCGGCCTAAGTGGGGCAGTTAGTTGCCCCCTGTCTGGAGGTCTTCCTGAGGCTCCAGAGCAGCGGGTCCACTCAGAGTCTGAGGCCGAAACGGGTCCCCTTCTCGGCCTAAGTGGGGCAGTTGGTGGCCCCAGGTCTGGAGGTCTTCCTGCGGCTCCAGAGGAGCGGGACCACGCAGAGTCTGAGGCCGAAACGGGTCCCTTACTCGGCCTAAGTGGGGCAGTGGGTGGCCCCCTGTCTGGAGGTCTTCCTGATGCTCCAGAGGAGCGGGACCACGCAGAGTCTGAGGCCGAAACGGGTCCCCTACTCGGCCTAAGTGGGGCAGTTGGTGGCCCCCTGTCTGGAGGTCTTCCTGATGCTCCAGAGGAGCGGGACCACTCCGAGTCTGAGTCCGAAACGGGTCCCCTATTCGGCCTAAGTGGTGCAGTTGGTGGCCCCCTGTCTGGAGGTCTTCCTGAGGCTCCAGAGCAGCGGGTCCACTCAGAGTCTTTGGCCGAAACGGGTCCCCTTCTCGGCCTAAGTGGGGCAGTTGGTGGGCCCCAGGTCTGGAGGTCTTCCTGAGGCTCCAGAGGAGCGGGACCACGCAGAGTCTGAGGCCGAAACGGGTCCCCTATTCGGCCTAAGTGGGGCAGTCGGTGGCCCCCTGTCTGGGGGTCTTCCTGCAGCTCCAGAGGAGCGGGACCACGCAGAGTCTGAGTCCGAAACGGGTCCCCTATTCGGCCTAAGTGGTGCAGTTGGTGGCCCCCTGTCTGGAGGTCTTCCTGAGGCTCCAGAGCAGCGGGTCCACTCAGAGTCTGAGTCCGATATGGGTCCCCTACTCGGACTGAGTTGTGCAGTGAGTCGGTGTGAGCCTGGAGGAATGAAAATCCAAGCGTTATTTTTCTAAGTTCTTTTTTTGCTAGACTCCCATGGGTTCGTTTTAGACTACCATGGGTTGTGTTTAGAATCCCATGGGTTCATTTTAGACTCCCATGGGTTCGTTTTAGACTACCAGGGATGGTAATATATACCAGGGGTGTCGAAAATAAGAAGTTTCACAGTCCGCTCACTGTGGATTTATGGGCTTCGCCTGATACCGTTTTGTGGGCCTGTTTTGCAGGACAGTGGTTGTTTGGCATATAGGAAAGGTGGCCCCTGGCCCTGGAGGTCTTCCTGAGGCTCCAGAGGAGCGGGACCACGTGGCGTCTAAGGCCGAAAGGTGTCCCCTGGTCGGACTGAGTGGTGCCGTTGGTGGCCCCCGGTCTGGAGGTCTTCCTGAGGCTCCAGAGGAGCGGGACCACGTGGCGTCTAAGGCCGAAACGGGTCCCCTACTCGGCCCAAGTGGTGCAGTTGGTGGCCCCTGGTCTGGGGGTCTCTAGAACCATCCAGGGGTGCGGGACCACTTGGCGTCTAAGTCCGAAACGGGTCCCCTACTCGGCCCATGTGGTGCAGTTAGTGGGCCCCCTGTCTGGAGGTCTTCCTGAGGCTCCAGAGGAGCGGGTCCACTCAGAGTCTGAGGCCGAAACGGGTCCCCTACTCGGCCTGAGTGGTGCAGTTGGTGGCCCCCTGTCTGGAGGTCTTCTTGAGGCTCCAGAGGAGCGGGTCCACTCAGAGTCTGAGGCCGAAACGGGTCCCCTACTCGGCCTAAGTGGTGCAGTTGGTGGCCCCCTGTCTGGGGGTCTTGGTGAGGCTCCAGAGGAGCGGGTCCACTCAGAGTCTGAGGCCGAAACGGGTCCCCTACTCGGCCTAAGTGGTGCAGTAAGCGGGCCCCCTGTCTGGAGGTCTTCCTGAGGCTCCAGAGGAGCGGGACCACTCAGTGTCTGAGGCCGAAACGGGTCCCCTACTCGGCCTGAGTGGTGCAGTTGGTGGCCCCCTGTCTGGAGGTCTTCTTGAGGCTCCAGAGGAGCGGGTCCACTCAGAGTCTGAGGCCGAAACGGGTCCCCTACTCGGCCTAAGTGGTGCAGTTGGTGGCCCCCTGTCTGGGGGTCTTGGTGAGGCTCCAGAGGAGCGGGTCCACTCAGAGTCTGAGGCCGAAACGGGTCCCCTACTCGGCCTAAGTGGTGCAGTAAGCGGGCCCCCTGTCTGGAGGTCTTCCTGAGGCTCCAGAGGAGCGGGACCACTCAGTGTCTGAGGCCGAAACGGGTCCCCTACTCGGCCTGAGTGGTGCAGTTGGTGGCCCCCTGTCTGGAGGTCTTCTTGAGGCTCCAGAGGAGCGGGTCCACTCAGAGTCTGAGGCCGAAACGGGTCCCCTACTCGGCCTAAGTGGTGCAGTTAGTGGGCCCCCTGTCTGGAGGTCTTCCTGAGGCTCCAGAGGAGCGGGACCACTCAGAGTCTGAGGCCGAAACGGGTCCCCCATTCGGCCTAAGTGGTGCAGTTGGTGGCCCCCTGTCTGGAGGTCTTCCTGAGGCTCCAGAGGAGAGGGACCACTCAGAGTCTGAGGCCCTACTCGGACTGAGTTGGTGCAGTTGGTGGCCCCTGTCTGGGGGTCTTGGTGAGGCTCCAGAGGAGCGGGTCCACTCAGAGTCTGAGGCCGAAACGGGTCCCCTACTCGGCCTAAGTGGTTGCAGTTAGTGGGCCCCCTGTCTGGAGGTCTTGGTGAGGCTCCAGAGCAGCGGGTCCACTCAGAGTCTGAGGCCGAAACGGGTCCCCTACTCGGCCTAAGTGGTGCAGTTAGTGGGCCCCCTGTCTGGAGGTCTTGCTGAGGCTCCAGTGGAGCGGGGTTCCACTCAGAGTCTGAGGCGAAACGGGTCCCCTACTCGGACTGAGTGGTGTAGTTGGTGGGCCCCCTGTCTGGAGGTCTTCCTGAGGCTCCAGGGGAGCGGGTCCACTCAGAGTCTGAGGCCGAAACGGGGTCCCCTACTCGGCCTAAGTTGGTGCAGTTGGTGGCCCCCTGTCTGGGGGTCTTGGTGAGGCTCCAGAGGAGCGGGTCCACTCAGAGTCTGAGGCCGGAACGGTTCCCCTACTCGGCCTGAGTGGTGCAGTTAGTGGGCCCCCTGTCTGGAGGTCTTCCTGAGGGCTCCAGAGGAGCGGGACCACTCACAGTCTGAGGCCGAAACGGGTCTCCTACTCGGCCAGAGTGGTGCAGTATAGTGGGCCCCCTGTCTGGAGGTCTTCCTGAGGCTCCAGAGGAGCGGGGACCACTCAGAGTCTGAGGCCGAAAACGGGTCCCCTACTCGGCCTAAGTGGTGCAGTTAGTGGGCCCCCTGTCTGGAGGTCTTCCTGAGGCTCCAGAGGAGCGGGAACCACTCAGAGTCTGAGGCCGAAACGGGTCCCCCCATTCGGCCAAAGTGGTGCAGTTGGTGGCCCCCTGTCTGGAGGTCTTCCTGAGGCTCCAGAGGAGAGGGACCACTCAGAGTCTGAGTCCGAAACGGGTCCCCTACTCGGACTGGGTGGTGCAGTGAGTCGGTGTGAGCCTGGAGGAATGAAAATCCAAGCGTTATTTTTCTAAGTTCTTTTTTTGCTAGACTCCCATGGGTTCGTTTTAGACTACCATGGGTTGTGTTTAGAATCCCATGGGTTCATTTTAGACTCCCATGGGTTCGTTTTAGACTACCAGGGATGGTAATATATACCAGGGGTGTCGAAAATAAGAAGTTTCACAGTCCGCTCACTGTGGATTTATGGGCTTCGCCTGATACCGTTTTGTGGGCCTGTTTTTGAAGGACATACCCCCATCCTAGTATAGGTCGGAGACAGTAGGTGCACAGTCAATAGGTGACTGCTGGTGCCCCGTCCCTTCAGCCCACGGACCCAAGCGGTCCGGCATTGTTGGCGAGCGTCCGACGGAAATGGTCTAAGCGGCACACCTCAGTGAGGGCCCCAGTGTGGCTTTCGTTCCACACGAAGGGTGCCTCACAACGTGTGCCCGAATCCAGTGCTCCTGCCTTTTGGTGGGCGTGCTAGACGAAGCGAGTAGCCGAGTAGCCCCGTCTGTCCTAGGTGTCCTGCGAGGGCGGGCCGTGGTTACGGAGAGGTCGGCCTCATACGGGTTGTCCGACTCTACATCCTTGGATGTTCTCCTTACGGCCACGGTTCGCCTGTACGATTGTTTCTCAAAGCCCGGTACCTCGGGCGTTGTGCGGATCCCTCCACAACGCCCACCCTGAGTGTCGAGTGCCAAACCGGAGTGGTGGTAGCGGTGGGCCCCTGAACCCCCTGTGGGTGAAAGGGGGCAGCAG
>NW_027641154.1:50000-55000 GCF_949987615.1 Pollachius pollachius
AAACACACACACCAGAGCTGAGCCTCCTTTTCCTGGGTAGAAATAGAGGTATTTTGTCTGTGGGGACTATAGGGGGAAGCTGGAAACACACACACCAGAGCTGAGCCTCCTTTTCCTGGGTAGAAATAGAGGTATTTTGTGTGTGGGGACTATAGGGGGAAGCTGGAAACACACACACCAGTGCTGAGCCTCCTATTCCTGGGTAGAGATAGAGGTGTTGTGTGTGTGTGGGCCTATAGGGGGAAGCTGGAAACACACACACCAGAGCTGAGCCTCCTATTCCTGGGTAGAGATAGAGGTCATATGTGTGTGTGTGTGTGTGTGTGTGTGTGTGTGTGTGTGTGTGTGTGTGTGTGTGTGTGTGTGTGTGTGTGTGTGTGTGTGTGTGTGTGTGTGTGTGTGTGTGTGTGGGCTCCCATGGCAAGGGAGGGACAGAGAGCATGTGGGATTGGTGCTGAGACCTGATTTCTTATTGTTATTCCTCTTATTCTTATTGTTATTCTTCTTTGTATTGTTACTCTTATTGTTATTCTTCTTATTCTTATTCTTATTCTTATTCTTATTCTTATTATTATTATTATTCTTATTATTATTCTTCTTATTATTATTATTCTTATTATTATTATTATTATTCTTATTATTAACTATTATTATTATTATAAATTGTTAAACAAGAAATTTCACAGTCCGCTCACTGTGGATTCCTTGGCTTCGTTTGAAAAACCAAGCGTTTTTTTTCTAAGTCATTTTTCTGCTAGACTCCCATGGGTTCGTTTTAGACTACCAGGGATGGTAATATAGGGTTAGCAGGGGTCTCGAAAATAAGAAATTTCACAGTCCGCTCACTGTGGATTTATGGGCTTCGCCTGGTACCGTTTTGTGGGCCTGTTTTGCAGGACAGTGGTCGTTTGACATATAAGAAAGGTGGCCCCTGGTCTGGAAGTCTTCCTGAGGCTCCAGAGGAGCGGGACCCCGTGGCGTCTAAGGCCGATTCGGGTCCCCTGGTCGGACTGAGTGGTGCCGTTGGTGACCCCCGGTCTGGAGGTCTTCCTGAGGCTCCAGAGGAGCGGGACCACGTGGCGTCTAAGGCCGAAACGGGTCCCCTGGTCGGACTGAGTGGGGCCGTTGGTGGCCCCCGGTCTGGAGGTCCTCCTGAGGCTCCAGAGGAGCGGGACCACGTGGCGTCTAAGGCCGAAACGGGTCCCCTGGTCGGACTGAGTGGTGCCGTTGGTGGCCCCCGGTCTGGAGGTCTTCCTGAGGCTCCAGAGGAGCGGGACCACGTGGCGTCTAAGGCCGAAACGGGTCCCCTGGTCGGACTGAGTGGTGCAGTTGGTGGTCCACGGTCTGGAGGTCTTCCTGAGGCTCCAGAGGAGCGGGACCACGTGGCGTCTAAGGCCGACACGGGTCCCCTACTCGGCCCGAGTGGTGCAGTTGGTGGTCCACGGTCTGGAGGTCTTCCTGAGGCTCCAGAGGAGCGGGACCACGTGGCGTCTAAGGCCGAAACGGGTCCCCTACTCGGCCCGAGTGGTGCAGTTGGTGGTCCACGGTCTGGAGGTCTTCCTGAGGCTCCAGAGGAGCGGGACCACTTGCCGTCTAAGTCCGAAACGGGTCCCCCATTCGGCCTAAGTGGTGCAGTTGTCGGCCCCCTGTCTGGGGGTCTTCCTGAGGCTCCAGAGGAGCGGGACCACTCAGAGTCTGAGGCCGAAACGGGTCCCCTTCTCGGCCAAAGTGGGGCAGTTAGTGGCCCCCTGTCTGGAGGTCTTCCTGAGGCTCCAGAGCAGCGGGTCCACTCAGAGTCTGAGGCCGAAACGGGTCCCCTTCTCGGCCTAAGTGGGGCAGTTGGTGGCCCCAGGTCTGGAGGTCTTCCTGCGGCTCCAGAGGAGCGGGACCACGCAGAGTCTGAGGCCGAAACGGGTCCCCTAGTCGGCCTAAGTGGTGCAGTTGGTGGCCCCCTGTCTGGGGGTCTTCCTGAGGCTCCAGAGGAGCGGGACCACTCAGAGTCTGAGGCCGAAACGGGTCCCCTTCTCGGCCTAAGTGGGGCAGTTAGTGGCCCCCTGTCTGGAGGTCTTCCTGAGGCTCCAGAGCAGCGGGTCCACTCAGAGTCTGAGGCCGAAACGGGTCCCCTTCTCGGCCTAAGTGGGGCAGTTGGTGGCCCCAGGTCTGGAGGTCTTCCTGCGGCTCCAGAGGAGCGGGACCACGCAGAGTCTGAGGCCGAAACGGGTCCCTTACTCGGCCTAAGTGGGGCAGTTGGTGGCCCCCTGTCTGGAGGTCTTCCTGATGCTCCAGAGGAGCGGGACCACGCAGAGTCTGAGGCCGAAACGGGTCCCCTACTCGGCCTAAGTGGGGCAGTTGGTGGCCCCCTGTCTGGAGGTCTTCCTGATGCTCCAGAGGAGCGGGACCACTCCGAGTCTGAGTCCGAAACGGGTCCCCTTCTCGGCCTAAGTGGGGCAGTTGGTGGGCCCCAGGTCTGGAGGTCTTCCTGAGGCTCCAGAGGAGCGGGACCACGCAGAGTCTGAGGCCGAAACGGGTCCCCTATTCGGCCTAAGTGGGGCAGTCGGTGGCCCCCTGTCTGGAGGTCTTCCTGCAGCTCCAGAGGAGCGGGACCACGCAGAGTCTGAGTCCGAAACGGGTCCCCTATTCGGCCTAAGTGGTGCAGTTGGTGGCCCCCTGTCTGGAGGTCTTCCTGAGGCTCCAGAGCAGCGGGTCCACTCAGAGTCTGAGTCCGAAATGGGTCCCCTACTCGGACTGAGTTGTGCAGTGAGTCGGTGTGAGCCTGGAGGAATGAAAATCCAAGCGTTATTTTTCTAAGTTCTTTTTTTGCTAGACTCCCATGGGTTCGTTTTAGACTACCATGGGTTGTGTTTAGAATCCCATGGGTTCATTTTAGACTCCCATGGGTTCGTTTTAGACTACCAGGGATGGTAATATATACCAGGGGTGTCGAAAATAAGAAGTTTCACAGTCGGCTCACTGTGGATTTATGGGCTTCGCCTGATACCGTTTTGTGGGCCTGTTTTGCAGGACAGTGGTTGTTTGGCATATAGGAAAGGTGGCCCCTGGCCCTGGAGGTCTTCCTGAGGCTCCAGAGGAGCGGGACCACGTGGCGTCTAAGGCCGAAAGGTGTCCCCTGGTCGGACTGAGTGGTGCCGTTGGTGGCCCCCGGTCTGGAGGTCTTCCTGAGGCTCCAGAGGAGCGGGACCACGTGGCGTCTAAGGCCGAAACGGGTCCCCTACTCGGCCCAAGTGGTGCAGTTGGTGGCCCCTGGTCTGGGGGTCTCTAGAACCATCCAGGGGTGCGGGACCACTTGGCGTCTAAGTCCGAAACGGGTCCCCTACTCGGCCCATGTGGTGCAGTTAGTGGGCCCCCTGTCTGGAGGTCTTCCTGAGGCTCCAGAGGAGCGGGTCCACTCAGAGTCTGAGGCCGAAACGGGTCCCCTACTCGGCCTAAGTGGTGCAGTAAGCGGGCCCCCTGTCTGGAGGTCTTCCTGAGGCTCCAGAGGAGCGGGACCACTCAGTGTCTGAGGCCGAAACGGGTCCCCTACTCGGCCTGAGTGGTGCAGTTGGTGGCCCCCTGTCTGGAGGTCTTCTTGAGGCTCCAGAGGAGCGGGTCCACTCAGAGTCTGAGGCCGAAACGGGTCCCCTACTCGGCCTAAGTGGTGCAGTTGGTGGCCCCCTGTCTGGGGGTCTTGGTGAGGCTCCAGAGGAGCGGGTCCACTCAGAGTCTGAGGCCGGAACGGTTCCCCTACTCGGCCTGAGTGGTGCAGTTAGTGGGCCCCCTGTCTGGAGGTCTTCCTGAGGCTCCAGAGGAGCGGGACCACTCAGAGCCTGAGGCCGAAACGGGTCCCCTACTCGGACTGAGTGGTTCAGTTGGTGGCCCCCTGTCTGGGGGTCTTGGTGAGGCTCCAGAGGAGCGGGTCCACTCAGAGTCTGAGGCCGAAACGGGTCCCCTACTCGGACAGAGTGGTGCAGTTGGTGGCCCCCTGTCTGGGGGTCTTGGTGAGGCTCCAGAGGAGCGGGTCCACTCAGAGTCTGAGGCCGAAACGGGTCCCCTACTCGGCCTAAGTGGTGCAGTTAGTGGGCCCCAGGTCTGGAGGTCTTCCTGAGGCTCCAGAGGAGCGGGACCACTCAGAGTCTGAGGCCGAAACGGGTCCCCTACTCGGACAGAGTGGTGCAGTTGGTGGCCCCCTGTCTGGGGGTCTTGGTGAGGCTCCAGAGGAGCGGGTCCACTCAGAGTCTGAGGCCGAAACGGGTCCCCTACTCGGCCTAAGTGGTGCAGTTAGTGGGCCCCCTGTCTGGAGGTCTTCCAGAGGCTCCAGAGGACCGGGACCACTCAGTGTCTGAGGCCGAAACGGGTCCCCTACTCGGACTGAGTGGTGCAGTTGGTGGCCCCCTGTCTGGGGGTCTTGGTGAGGCTCCAGAGGAGCGGGTCCACTCAGAGTCTGAGGCCGAAACGGGTCCCCTACTCGGACTGAGTGGTGCAGTTGGTGGCCCCCTGTCTGGGGGTCTTGGTGAGGCTCCAGAGGAGCGGGTCCACTCAGAGTCTGAGGCCGAAACGGGTCCCCTACTCGGCCTAAGTGGTGCAGTTAGTGGGCCCCCTGTCTGGAGGTCTTGGTGAGGCTCCAGAGCAGCGGGTCCACTCAGAGTCTGAGGCCGAAACGGGTCCCCTACTCGGCCTAAGTGGTGCAGTTAGTGGGCCCCCTGTCTGGAGGTCTTGCTGAGGCTCCAGTGGAGCGGGTCCACTCAGAGTCTGAGGCCGAAACGGGTCCCCTACTCGGACTGAGTGGTGTAGTTGGTGGCCCCCTGTCTGGAGGTCTTCCTGAGGCTCCAGGGGAGCGGGTCCACTCAGAGTCTGAGGCCGAAACGGGTCCCCTACTCGGCCTAAGTGGTGCAGTTGGTGGCCCCCTGTCTGGGGGTCTTGGTGAGGCTCCAGAGGAGCGGGTCCACTCAGAGTCTGAGGCCGGAACGGTTCCCCTACTCGGCCTGAGTGGTGCAGTTAGTGGG
>NW_027641154.1:67500-69503 GCF_949987615.1 Pollachius pollachius
GAAACACACACACCAGTGCTGAGCCTCCTATTCCTGGGTAGAGATAGAGGTGTTGTGTGTGTGTGGGCCTATAGGGGGAAGCTGGAAACACACACACCAGAGCTGAGCCTCCTTTTCCTGGGTAGAAATAGAGGTATTTTGTGTGTGGGGACTATAGGGGGAAGCTGGAAACACACACACACACACCAGTGCTGAGCCTCCTATTCCTTGGTAGAGACAGAGGACTTGTGTGTTTGGGCCTATAGGGGGAAGCTGGAAACACTCATCCCAGAGCTGAGCCTCCTATTCCTGGGTAGAGATAGAGGTGTTGTGTGTGTGTGGGGGGGCCTATAGGGGGAAGCTGGAAACACACACACCAGAGCTGAGCCTCCTTTTCCTGGGTAGAAATAGAGGTATTTTGTCTGTGGGGACTATAGGGGGAAGCTGGAAACACACACACCAGAGCTGAGCCTCCTTTTCCTGGGTAGAAATAGAGGTATTTTGTGTGTGGGGACTATAGGGGGAAGCTGGAAACACACACACCAGTGCTGAGCCTCCTATTCCTGGGTAGAGATAGAGGTGTTGTGTGTGTGTGGGCCTATAGGGGGAAGCTGGAAACACACACACCAGAGCTGAGCCTCCTATTCCTGGGTAGAGATAGAGGTCATATGTGTGTGTGTGTGTGTGTGTGTGTGTGTGTGTGTGTGTGTGTGTGTGTGTGTGTGTGTGTGTGTGTGTGTGTGTGTGTGTGTGTGTGTGTGTGTGTGTGTGTGTGGGCTCCCATGGCAAGGGAGGGACAGAGAGCATGTGGGATTGGTGCTGAGACCTGATTTCTTATTGTTATTCCTCTTATTCTTATTGTTATTCTTCTTTGTATTGTTACTCTTATTGTTATTCTTCTTATTCTTATTCTTATTCTTATTCTTATTCTTATTATTATTATTATTCTTATTATTATTCTTCTTATTATTATTATTCTTATTATTATTATTATTATTCTTATTATTAACTATTATTATTATTATAAATTGTTAAACAAGAAATTTCACAGTCCGCTCACTGTGGATTCCTTGGCTTCGTTTGAAAAACCAAGCGTTTTTTTTCTAAGTCATTTTTCTGCTAGACTCCCATGGGTTCGTTTTAGACTACCAGGGATGGTAATATAGGGTTAGCAGGGGTCTCGAAAATAAGAAATTTCACAGTCCGCTCACTGTGGATTTATGGGCTTCGCCTGGTACCGTTTTGTGGGCCTGTTTTGCAGGACAGTGGTCGTTTGACATATAAGAAAGGTGGCCCCTGGTCTGGAAGTCTTCCTGAGGCTCCAGAGGAGCGGGACCCCGTGGCGTCTAAGGCCGATTCGGGTCCCCTGGTCGGACTGAGTGGTGCCGTTGGTGACCCCCGGTCTGGAGGTCTTCCTGAGGCTCCAGAGGAGCGGGACCACGTGGCGTCTAAGGCCGAAACGGGTCCCCTGGTCGGACTGAGTGGGGCCGTTGGTGGCCCCCGGTCTGGAGGTCCTCCTGAGGCTCCAGAGGAGCGGGACCACGTGGCGTCTAAGGCCGAAACGGGTCCCCTGGTCGGACTGAGTGGTGCCGTTGGTGGCCCCCGGTCTGGAGGTCTTCCTGAGGCTCCAGAGGAGCGGGACCACGTGGCGTCTAAGGCCGAAACGGGTCCCCTGGTCGGACTGAGTGGTGCAGTTGGTGGTCCACGGTCTGGAGGTCTTCCTGAGGCTCCAGAGGAGCGGGACCACGTGGCGTCTAAGGCCGACACGGGTCCCCTACTCGGCCCGAGTGGTGCAGTTGGTGGTCCACGGTCTGGAGGTCTTCCTGAGGCTCCAGAGGAGCGGGACCACGTGGCGTCTAAGGCCGAAACGGGTCCCCTACTCGGCCCGAGTGGTGCAGTTGGTGGTCCACGGTCTGGAGGTCTTCCTGAGGCTCCAGAGGAGCGGGACCACTTGCCGTCTAAGTCCGAAACGGGTCCCCCATTCGGCCTAAGTGGTGCAGTTGTCGGCCCCCTGTCTGGGGGTC
>NW_027641153.1:0-8931 GCF_949987615.1 Pollachius pollachius
GGTAGAGTAAGGAAGCGGTACGTTAAAGAAGCTAACTCCTTCTACCCCAACACCACCAGCCCTACTCTCCGCTCTCCCATTGCCTTCCTCTGTAGTGGCTTTCCCTCTGAGATGCCTTTTCCATTCGGATCTCGGGTCGAAACCACGCACCGTTGCGGACGCGCACATTTACATGTGGAATTTGCATTTCAAATGGAGGCGTGTGTGCAGGCTGTCGTCTCGGTGTGAGGAGATGAGAGGAAACCCCAGGAGACAACAGTACCCAGCAGCTGTCCTAGGTAGGAGGTACCACCAGATCCGTCCCCACCGCCGACGCTCCTGCTGCCGAGCACAGCCGCAAGTCCTCCATCACTAGCACCATCAACGCCATCACTACCGCCACACCCGCCTCTTCAACACAAACCCCCCCCCAACCCTCGCCTCGGCCTCACTACCACCACAACCTCTCCAGCCAAAATCATCCATCACTAGCATCTCTACCACCATTTTTTACATTTAAATAAATACAATAAAAATCAGTGTATTCCTTTACGGCTAGCAGCTAAGTTAAACATATATATGCATATGTCAGTTGTACTGCTACATGTATTACTAAGCCGTTCTCATACACGTGTGAATGTTGCATGTCTGTTAAGTAGGCGGGTAAGTTTAGTTATTCAGGAAGGATCATCAAGCTAATACTGGACAAATAACTGGATTAGCCGTGGTCACTCAGGATTAGACAATGTTTCCATTCTATCCCAGGATCCTATTGTGTAATCTCATCTAAGCCTCAACCCAAAGATCTCAGGTCAAGATGATGTAGAGTCTGGTAGGTCCAAGCCTCCCAATCGCCACTCTCACCTGCAGTTCCTGGAAAAAGCCCCGCTCTAGTTTAAAGGATGTTAATCTGCACATTTTTCCATTGCCTCTGGTTTGACTCACTAACATTTGCCTTTGCTCCTCTAGGTCACTGCTCCTTGAAGCATGTCCGATTTTTACGTTTTGTGTTTGGTTCTTGTCAGTAACTAGCTGTCGGTCAGCGGTCCGTGTGATAATATGGTTTCCAGAACCACGAGACTGTATGCACAGTTTGTCTGCTCCCCCTGCTCCACACCTCCACAATATGAGAAGACAACATCAAAGCCTGACAAGCCACCATGATTAAAACCCAGAAACCTCTGTCTCTCTCTCGTTCTCTCCCTCATTCCCTCAACAGAGACAGCTGCACTAATTGGCTGGCATACTCAAGAGACAGAGGGCTCTCTCCTGTTCACCCGAGAGAGAGACAGAGAGAGAGAGAGAGAGAGAGAGAGAGAGACAGAGAGAGTGGGGAAAGGACGATATATTGGGTGGAGAGAGAAGACACAGAAACGAAGGAGGGGGGAGAGAGAAGAGGACAGTTGTGTGACAGATAAATATGGATAAGGTAGCGCTATCTCAGGTACAGAGCACCGGCTGTCCTTTCCATTCCTTCCTGTCAGTGGGCCGGTGAGCAGGTGCTGGGAAGCTTGCCGGGGATTATGGGAACACACACAGGGGTGCGCCGCAGCGTGACTTCATAGCTGCCCCAGGAAATTGATTCTGAACTCCAGTGAGCGCGGCCGCCTTCTATCGGCGTGTCAACTCGCCACCGGAACCGGCTTGCCACGGCGTGCGGTCAAGCGATGGCTCTGATAATTTAAAGAAACCCACCTCCACCTCCAGTCCAACCCCAACATCCCCCACCACCAACCATACAGCCACCCCCATCGCCCTCCTCCAACCGCCTGCCAGAAACAGCTGTGTAGCAGTGTGTGGAGGTCCCAGAAGGTGAAGGGGCAGCAGGAGGGTTTTGAACTCCAGCAATCAGAGATGACGAAACAATTCAGATCCTAGAAAGCTGCTTCATTTCCTCTGGTGTTGCTCCTGGTTTTCATCCATTGCATCCTTGTGTTACACCATTATATACTTATGTTAGTATATAATGGTGTAAGATGAAATTGAAGACGAGTTTGAAATGTTTTCTGGTTGCTAGGATTCTAGGTTAAGCTTTCAGTTATGGTCAGTTCAAATAGAGTCGAGAGATTGTTGGTAATCAACACTTTTATTTAACTTGCCCTTGCAAACAGACCATACACATCTCTCCCTGTCTCTCGCTCTCGCTCTCTTTATCTCTAGTCTTCTCTCTCCTCCTTTGTCCCACTCTTTTCTATTTATTTGTATTTACCCCCTCTCCACCAATCACAAAACTCCATCAAACTCATGTGGACCCTCTCAATGTATTTGTCCTCAGTTGATAATAACAGGCTGCTCCAATGGAATGCCCAGTGCCATTAGATCCTGTCTGCTGAGGCAACAACATATATCAGACAACAGCACTTTCTACCAATCATAAATAAAATCTCTGAAAAGCTTCTCACACTAATAATTTCACATTATTTAACAGGCATTTTGCCTCAGCATCGTACTGTGAATGTCTTATATGAGAGACATCATTTTTAAGGATGCCTCTGTAACCGGCAGTCATTCTCATCACAGTCACTGGCTCCACTATCTTGGCCAGTCAACTAATCCTCTAAAAACTCCTTCACCTTTTCAAAGTTCAGTCTACTGGCAGGTGAACATGGAGGGAGCTCAGGTAGTTGACCTTTTGGGTCTCAACTCTCAGTTCTAATCACTCGGGCGGGTGAGCCAACAGATTTGAACCTGATGCTGAACAGCAATAACCGTCTGGAAGGCCTCCCACCAGAAACCTATGGACTGCCAGAAGAGCAGTCATCAATGTTGGCTAATTAGCAACAGCAAAAAGGCGAGCTTAGTTGGAAAATCCATATTTTACCATAAACAATATTTGCAATTTAGCCACCTCAATTACTGCTAATGCTCCTAACAACAGCATTAGCCACTGAGGCCGTTGGCTTCCGCTGAATGACAACTTAAGGAATGGGCAGCTACGTTCCCATTGGGCTCTAATGAGGAGGCTGTATTAAGATTGACACTAAACTCTGTAGCCAGCCAGGAGCCCGGCTAGCAAAGTTAAGCCGCTCTTTAATTACTGAAAGCAATAATCTACTCGACTTAATAGAGTTTAGTGAGTTGCAGAGCGTAAACCATCCGTACACGGCCGGCTCACCTTAAGCCCCTGTAATCGCCCGGTCAGGGCCATCCCCCCACCTTCCACACTCTCACCGAGCCCCTTCTAGGGTGACATCACCGGGGCAGGGTGGGGGGGTTACAATCACAGTGTGAATCGATGAATACGCAAGATGATAATAAAGGCTGCCCGGGAGCCGCTGAGCAGGGCAGAGGCGTCTGCAGACAATCGATGGGGTGTTTGCGCACAGTGTGGACGGGGGGTGCAGGGGGGTGCTGTGGGTATGGATCTGGTGGAGAAGGTGGCCTACCCTGTTCCACGGTCAGCAGGGGACCTGCAGAATTGAATTTACCACATGCACAGCTCTGTAGTCACATCCCAGCACAAGCCAGCATGCGTGTGTGTTTGTGTGTTTTCTTTTGGTTTGTGTGTGAGTTGTGTCCCCGTGGTTGTTTTCTGGGAGTTCATCTCTCTCGCTCTCTTTCTCTCTCTCTCTCTCTCTGTCTCTCTCTCTTTCTCTCTCTCTCTCTCTCTCTGTCTCTCTCTCTCTCTCTCTGTGTCAGTTAACCGGACAGAGATTGACTAACTCCCCACCCCCTGCCTCCCCCACCCACAGCGCTGCCCCCCATTGCCACCCCCGTTTCCATGGAAATCTCAGCGGAGGGCCACAGCAGGACAGCGAATAAACAAAGTCGACCCAAACCCACCAGGGAGCCACTACTGAGTGTTTGTGTGTGTGTTTATATGTGTGTGTGTGCGTGTGCGTGTGCGTGTGCGTGCGTGCGTGCGTGCGTGCGTGCGTGCGTGTTTGTGCATTTTGGTGTGTGTGTATGCTGAAAAGCACATTTGTGTGTGTGATTGTGCGTGTTTGTGTGATTCCTGCTGATGACTCCTGCTGTTTCTGGTCTTTTGTCCCTGCTCAGTGGACGACTCCCAGGACGTAGAACCCGAGTTACCAGACCAACGGTTGCTTCATCCTGCCATGCCTAGGGACTGTGGTCTCCTGCTAGCCTGCCACCTATCCTGGGGTGACTGTTGCAACACCCATGGGGGGGGGGGGGGCAAACAAACATACCCTGCAGCCACACACCTGCAGGCCAAACAGCTGTCCTCCTGGACTGCCTTCAGGAGGCAAGACGTGCCTTGGAAACATAACTCAGAGAGATATGATATACTGTACACTCTGTATATATGTGTCCATTTGGCAGAGGCTTTTATTCAAGAATGCCTTACATTACTGTGAGTGCATGGATTCTAAGCATGAGTTGCCCTCAGAGGGCATTGAACCCATAATCCTGGCGGCGTTAACAGCAGGGTTGAGGCCAGGCGTGAACCAGGAGATCAGACCCATCCAGGAGCCTGGCTGGTTCTGGCTGGCACTGGCTGGTCCTCCACATTGAGTTCACGGCCATTTCATCAGGAGGTTTGTATTTAGAACATGTTCTTACAGTGAATGATGTCTCTACACCATGTGCAGAACATTGCATATTATGGGCCCTGGATATTTATTCCACTCATTCACATGCAGTGAATAAAAATCGAATGACAGTAGGGTGAAAAGCACTTGGTTCTCTGCAGTGAAATGTGTTAATATGCAACACACACTGAACATTTAGCTTATGAATGATTCCCTTTCGTCACATTCAACATTGAATGGTCAACGGCCAACCTAGCTTTCAGGGAATGTTCCGTG
This sequence comes from Pollachius pollachius, assembly GCF_949987615.1. NCBI lineage: Eukaryota > Metazoa > Chordata > Actinopteri > Gadiformes > Gadidae > Pollachius > Pollachius pollachius. The sequence continues at coordinate 4,749 of NW_027641153.1, forward strand.
CGCAAAAGTTGTCTGGTGAAACCGGTCGATATGTGAGTGCCATTCGTCTTTACGAGATGAACTCTTTATTGCTGCCCGAACGAAAAAGAAGACCTCCTCAGTTGAAGCTTGAGAACCCAGTCTCACTGCAGTTGAGACCCGATCCATACCGGCTCTCTATCGTCTCTCCCAGCTGCCTTAATAATCACCCGAGCGGAATATCTCATTACTAGGCGATCAATACGTTTGTTCAGTACTTATGACCTATTTATTCACGTCGACCCGCTATTGATAACATTGTGTTCACCTTTCTTGTCGCAAAGGGGACGGTATTGGCCGAGGGTATTATTACATGTTATTCCTCCTGGGCCAGCGGCACTTATAATGGACAGGAAACACGGCGGGGGTTCGGTATCCATGTTACATACAGTGCGTGCGCCATTAAGGTCACACTCATGCAGACATCGTTCAATGGAGGAAGTGTGTCATCCATCACGGTAGGACATCTGGTCCATCGCACAGGAAGTGCAAAATGAAAAATAAATAAAAAATCAATGTTCACTGAACGGGTCGTGTCGAGCCCACTTCCTCCAGGCCGACCGCGGCTCTCCCGCTACGCCGAGGCCGGTTGGAAATAAAACCCGCTTGTCCGACATCATCACCCTCACGCTACACACACAAACACACACACACACACACACTTCCTGCCCGTCGTACAAATCATGTACACAGGACGCAGATCCTTCTGGATAGCACCGGATAAAATATACTTGCTGAAATACGGCCATCAATATTTCAAAACTGGGGGGGGATGATTCAATCGCCAGAAAGAGAGGGAGAGAGAGAGAGGGAGAGGGAGAGAGAGAGAGGGAGAGAGAGAGAGAGAGAGGGAGAGAGAGACAGAATAATAAAGAAAAATGATGAGGACATCATGTTTCACCTCCTCGCCGGTAATCATCTCTTCAAGGGAGGTGTCAGCTCCTTAAACACAGCATGCTTTTCTATGTGGAGAAAACAAGAGATGAGTAAAGTGGGAATGGCGTGCTGGAGAGAGAGGTTTCAATAGTGAGAGAGAGAGAGAGAGAGAGAGAGAGAGAGAGAGAGAGAGAGAGAGAGAGAGAGAGAGAGAGAGAGAGACAGAGAGAGACGAGAGAGAGAGAGAGACAGAGACAGAGAGAGACAGAGACAGAGACAGAGACAGAGACAGAGAGAGAGAGATGATGTTTGAAATCAGGTGATCCCTGCTTTAAGGCCAGGGCATCAGAAGACCACTTCTGAGCGCAGCACGGCATGCAGTCCACCAAAGGAACTTTCAAAACAACAAAGTCACACACAAGTGAATAAACATCACACACACACACACACACACACACACACACACACACACACACACACACACACAAACACACACACAAGCACACTAGCAAACACACACACACACAAGCACACTAGCAAACACACACACACACACACACACAAGCACACTAGCACACACACACACACACACACACACACACAAAGACACAGAAAAACACACAAACGCAGTATGCAAACACACTAAAACTTAAAACTTTGAACTTAAACTAGACTCTTCTAACGACAGCACCCACCATCTCATCTGATCCCAGAAATAAAGTAATGCCTTCACACTCCAACCACATTTAACACTGCCTCTTTTCATGCCAGTCTTTCTCCCTCCTCCTCCTCCTCCTCTCTCAATCTATCTCCCTCCCTCTTGTCCTCTCTTCCTCAGTGTCAATAGAATGAAGCGTCAGTGGCATTATTTACAACAAGCTACATCATAACCAAGACAAACACAAACAATTAACAGTTATTCAAATAACATTACCCTTTCACACACGTGTGAAACACACACACAAACACACACACACACACACACACACACACACACACACACACACAAAAACAAACAAGGAACCACACTCTCAGGTATTGGTAACCACGTACACGCATGTTAAATGTTTTAATGAACACCTCTGTTGCTGCTCACCTGTGAACCACAGTGGAAGTAGATCAACGCATCCAGCCTCTCAAACCCCCAACCAGGAGGTGGAATGAGAGGGCTGCGATCTTTGGGGATGACCATATTGCACTGAGCATACACTTGATTCATACACGGTTAATTGAGCAGCGCTATTGTGTAAGTGTGGCTGGGGCCCGGGAGGAGAACGGAGAGAGGGAAAGAAGGAAGAAAGGAGGAGAGGATGCACAATGGATTATCTTTTCCAGAGAGCTTATCCTCCGTGAAGGTGTTCCTCAGAGACGAATCACCTATATGCATGCTCTCTCTCTCTGCTCTTTCTATATCTCTATCCCTCTCTCTCCCTCTTCGCTCTCCTGTTATCTATACGCTAATGAGGGCCAGATAAAATGGAACATATACACAGACACACACACACACACACACACACACACATACAAACTCTCGTACCCAGCTATACAACACTATTCACGCGTTAGCCAGACACTGTGGACCGTTGCCTGTGTCATTAGGCCTACTTATAAGTGTGTGTGTGTCTGTGTGCCTGTGAATGCACGTGTGCCTTTCCATTCATCCTGTGATTTCGATTCATCCTGTTTTACATCTTTGTGTGTGTATACGTATGCTTTTTATTAGTTAATTTATTCATTGTATCTTTTATTCATAATACTAATATGAGGGGAGCTTAGTGTTGTGGTCTGGGGGCCACTGACGGCTCTCAGACCGACATTTCAATGCTACAGAATTTGATAAACAGTTTGGCAGTGAGAGAGAGAGAGAACGAGAGAGAGAACGAAAATGTGTGTGAGAGAGAGAGAGAGAGAGAGAGAGAGAGAGAGAGAGAGAGGAGAGGAGAGAGAGAGAGAGAGAGTTGGGGTAGTGGGGAGAATGAGATAAATGTGAAGGAGAGGAGAGTGAGATGTGCGCACGAACAGGGAGAGAAGAGAGATAAGGGGGAGAGGAATAAAAGGGGGAGATGAAAGGGAAAAAAAAGAGAGGAGAGGAGAGTCAAGGGAAAGGGACCAAGGAGCCATGCTGATGACGGCCATCATTTAAAAATATCTTCCCAAAAGGCTTCCCATCTGACAAGTCCTGACCAAAAGAGTTCCGCAGGGAACAGAACCTCCAACCCTTGGCAGAGTTTGTGTGTTGTTGCTCACATTGAGACAACATGTTTAAACGTTTTAAATGTCCTCCACATGTTGTTAGGGGGCTGGGAAGCGGACCTGCTGGTAGGCGGGAATAACCAAGAGTTCCTTGTGGGAGCTGACCTCTGTGAGTGTGTGGGAAACATGGGTTGTGGGGACAAAACACGCAGCAGTGCAGCGTGGGAAAGTGGGCGGGGCTAATGGCTTGCAAATATGTGTGCGTGTGTGTGTGTGTGTCTATTTGTGCTAGCGAGAGGAGTCCCGGGAAAGATGGGAATGAGGCAGGGGGGTGGGGGGGGGGGGGGGTCTGGTTAGATAGGAGTCACACTTGATAGTTAGGAGTTACACTTGAATGTCTCTACATTTCCTCCTCACTTCCTCTTCGCTCAACCCATGCATTCCTCCCTGCTCCTAAATAGAAGAGGCAATAGGTTCCCTGGTTAAGGACGTGCTCTGTTGATGTGACCTTAGGCCTTCCGCTTGACATGCCTCCCCTCTCCCACTCTCCCTCTCTCTCTCCCCTCTCCCTCTCTCCCTCTCCCTCTCTCTCTCTCTATCTGCCGCTCTGTCTCTCCCTCTCTCCGTACCTTTATTTTTCTTTCTGGTTATGTTTCCCTATATATCCTTCCTTCTGTCCTCATCATTATTGTTTTCCAATATGTACTGTTACAAAGGGACTTTCAGTGCATAAAGACACAGGAATCCATCCCGGAACCTTGCAGTGTGCACCCTTTGTGCCATAGCTAGACTGCAGGGGTACTTGCTACATACCACTATTTACCAGTAGGTTACTATGGTTGTACTGTGCTGCCCTCAATGTCCACCAGAAGAAGACTATGGTTGTACTTGTCCACTCCCAGTGTCCACCAGTAGAAAAAACACAGCTGTAATGGGTGGCTCCCAGAGTCCACCACTAGAAGACAGGTTGTACTTGGCAGCTCCGTGATTCGCCCGTTCTAGATGTTAATGCTTAAATCTGTAGATACACATTTCCCCTTGAAGAAAGCTATTGATTGGCTGTGAAGCTGAATCAGTAGACATATATCCTTCTGTC
>NW_027641152.1:0-146000 GCF_949987615.1 Pollachius pollachius
GCGTTTTGATATGGTACTTTGAGTATGGAATAAAGTCTTTATGCATTGCTTTCCTTCATTATGGATCTAATCATTGTTTCTGTACAAGTCCCGTCTCTGGCCACGGCAGCGCTCTGTCCTTTTGTGCTCCTGCTGAATAAAACGTAGTATGGACCCGGGAACATTTGCGTACGGCCAAACCACCCTGATCACGCCCGATCTCGTCTGATCTCGGAAGCTAAGCAGGGTCGGGCCTGGTTAGTACTTGGATGGGTGACCGCCTGGGAATACCAGGTGCTGTAAGCATTTTTATTTTTCTGCTCGAGATCAATGGCTGCAATGGTCTGCCGTGCCCTGATCCTTAGCGCCCACTGTTTGGGAGAATTTAAGCAACATACAGACACTGACAACGTCTCTCCAAACTCTATTTGTGAAACATGCAGACACTGTTGTGACGCCGGCAGCAGGGAGCATCAGAGGGCTGCAACGACAGAGATACATTGCAGTCTATCCCTGGTGTTGCAACGCTACATTTCTTCAAAAGATCACTCAACCGCACACGCAGTGTATTGCATTGCGTTTTGATATGGAACTTTGAGTATGGAATAAAGTCTTTATGCATTGCTTTCCTTCATTATGGATCTTATCATTGTTTCTGTACAAGTCCCGTCTCTGGCCACGGCAGCGCTCTCAGTCCTTTTGTGCTCCTGCTGAATAAAAGGTAGTATGGACCCGGTAACATTTGCGTACGGCCATACCACCCTGATCACGCCCGATCTCGTCTGATCTCGGAAGCTAAGCAGGGTCGGGCCTGGTTAGTACTTGGATGGGTGACCGCCTGGGAATACCAGGTGCTGTAAGCATATTTATTTTTCTGCTCGAGATCAATGGCTGCAATGGTCTGCCGTGCCCTGATCTTTAGCGCCCACTGTTTGGGAGAATTTAAGCAACATACAGACACCGACAACGTCTCTCCAAACTCTATTTGTGAAAAATGCAGACACTGTTGTGACGCCGGCAGCAGGGAGCATCAGAGGGCTGCAACGACAGAGATACATTGCAGTCTATCCCTGGTGTTGCAACGCTACATTTCTTCAAAAGATCACTCAACCGCACACGCAGTGTATTGCATTGCGTTTTGATATGATACTTTGAGTCTGGAATAAAGTCTTTATGCATTGCTTTTCTTCATTATGGATCTAATCATTGTTTCTGTACAAGTCCCGTCTCTGGCCACGGCAGCGCTCTCAGTCCTTTTGTGCTCCTGCTGTATAAAACCTAGTATGGACCCGGAAATGTTAGTTTACGGCCATTACAGCCTGATCATGCCCGATCTCGTCTGATCTCGGAAGCTAAGCAGGGTCGGGCCTGGTTACTACATCGATGGGGGACCACCTGGTGCTGTAAGCACATTTATTTTTCAACTCGAGCTCATTGGCTGCAATGGCCTGCCGTGCCGTGATCTTTAGCGCCCACTGTTTGGGAGAATTTAAGCAACATACAGACACTGACAACGTCTCTCCAAACTCTATTTGAGAAACATGCAGACACACTAGTGACGCTGGCAGCAGGGACCAGCAGAGAGATGCAGCGACCTCGGCATTTTTCTTCAGCTTTCACAAACACGCACACAGGGTGACTGGTCTTCTATTTGTTTTGTCGTCGTCTGTCAAACCGCTAAGTGGAGCGACGTGTTTGGGAAGCTGGACTCTTGGTCTGAGCATGTGTGGGCATCGCTTCTCGGCCTTTTGGCTAAGACAGTGATCACCTCCCTTGGCTGTCTATATACTGCCTATTTTGTGGCAATTATATAGCAGGTTTGGAGGATATTGCACCATCTTCTTGGTTAGTTGGGATCAAATATCAGTTGCTGATACCCTCTACCAAGAAGTCCATTGTCCAGGTAAGGTAAGTGGATTTTATTGTTGCCTGTATTTATTTGTTTATTTATTCTGTTTTTTTAGTATATTCAGTGTTTTATTGCTTTTAACCTCCTTCTATTTTAAGAGCGTGGTGTCTCCACCATGTCGGTTAACCAAACCGGCATGAGGAGGCACCACAGCGTACGTTTTAAATTGAAGTCATTAAATGGAACCGTAATTCAGATCTCCCGACTCGACTTTTCAAGGAAGCACATCCAAGGAATCCTGAAGTTTTCTGCGAATGACTTGAATTGTATTCTTACTCTGCCCTTTAACAAAGGATTCGATGTAAGCTTCGCAGCGGCAACAACCCTGAAAGAATTTTGGACACGCTACGACACGGTAAAAGACCAGTTTTCAGCATTTGAAGTGGAGAGACTAAATGACGATTCCATTAAAACCGTAATCGTCAGGATGTTCAATGAAACGGTAAATGCTGATGATATTTGTATATGGCTGGCAAGATACTGCACTGTGAGGGCCCAGGCCACCAAGGTGAGAGATGAGGACGGCATCTGGAATTGTTCATGGAGGGTCCCCATACAACAATGGCGGGACCCACATGGCTTCCAGGGCCTGAAACATCTCCCATCCATGATGGTTCTTGGAGAGAACAGGGGCTACATTCACTACCAGGGACAGCCCAAGCTCTGCCGCAAGTGTGGTGAGCAAGGGCACCTGGCGGAAGCGTGTACCAAGGTTGTTTGCGGCAAATGTAGAGAAATTGGACACTCTTTTGAAGAATGTACCAATGGCAGGAAGTGCAACCTCTGTGGAGACTCAAACCATCTCTTCAGAGACTGCCCGAAATCCTTTGCTAACAAAGTAAAACAAAATGCAAGGAAATTGGCAGACGGGGGTGCACAAACAATTGAAGACACCAGGCTGGAAGTAATAACTCTGATTGGGGGAGAGGGGGCGGGGCCTGAGGTTGCCCCACCTAGTGGTGAGGTGAAAGAGGCTGGTGGGGCCCAGGCAGCCGGTGGAGCTGAGATGGACTCCACTTCAGACTCTGAGGAATCCGTGAGTCTAGAAACAGACAGCCAGGGAGAAGAGTCTGAAGTGGAGTCCAGTGAAGCCTCCCTCCCAGGAGCCCAGCCTGGTAAGAGAGCAGTGTCAGAGTTGTCCTCTGAGACTCAAGGAGCCTCAGAGAAAAGGGGAAGACCTGGCTCCTCAGACAATCCATCTTTGGAGGATGCCAGAGTCTTCCCAAACAACCCTCCCAACACTCTCTCTTTTTTAAATATTGCACTGCAATCAACCCCAAAAGACTCAATTTTCGACCAAAGTAGAGTCTGGGAGGGAAATGAAGCAGACAACCTTTACTCATCTCCTATTGAGATAAAGGAAGAGCTTCTGTCACAAAGCATTGGATGACTTTTTTAGATGGTTTTAACCCATAGTTGTTTTTTAGTCTTTTAATGATTGTTTGTCTTTTTAACACCATAATCATGGTGCTCACCATTTCGACACTAAATGTAAGAAGTGTGAAATCAAAAGTTAGAGCACAAACGATTTTATCCTTTCTTAACAATTTTAAGTCAGATGTGTTTTTACTACAAGAATGTGCACTACCATTTTTAAACCAATACAGGGAATGGGAGGAAAAGTGGCCACATAAATCCTTATGGAGTGGTTCAAATGAAAACAAAAATGACGGGGTGGCCATTTTAATCAAAAATCCCTCAATCTTGGTGAAGGGCAGCACGGTGGTGAGAGACGGAAGGGCGCTTTTAGCACACTTGACTTTTATGGGAAGGGATTTTAATCTCTTAAACATTTATGGTTTTAACGACAAAAATGACAGACATGACCTTTTAAAAGAATTGCAGCCCCACATGCTAGGCAGAGCGCCTTTAGTTTTAGCGGGAGATTTTAATTGTATTTTAACTAGGAGCGATAGGAGAAGTGCGGGGGAAGATTTTAAAGTAGACAAGACGTCGGTTTTATTGCAGGCACAGTGCAGGGATTTTAAACTGAAAGACTGTTTTAAAACCGTGCATCCAAGAGAGGAGGGCTTCACCTGGTTCAGTAGTGACGGTGCCAGAGCCTCTCGAATAGACTATATTTTTACCAGAGACTGCCCGCCAACCGATGCTAGATTAACCCCCGTTTTCTTCTCCGATCACGCTATGCTCTCCTGCACCCTTTCACTCCCCTCAGGTGTGACAAAAGGTGGTGGTCTGTGGAAACTGAATTGCTCCCTGATAAAAGATAAAGATTTAGCCAGCCAGTACAGGGAGCAATTCAGTCAATGGCAGACCCTCCAAGACTTACACAAAACACGTGCACACTGGTGGGAAATGGTGAAGGAACGGACAAAGACTTTTTTTAGAAAGGCAGGGATGAAACAAAAGAAAATAGAAAACAAATGCATGATGGGGCTGCAGAAAAGACTGCAACGTTATTTTAAATTAAGACAACAAGGGTTTGATTACAATCAGGAAATAAGAGAGGTAAAAGAACAAATGTCGGCTCTAGCAGAAATCAAAAGCAAAGGAATAATTATTAGAAGTAAAGAAAGAGACATAGAAGAAGGGGAAAAATGCACACGATATTTCTTCAAGAAAATCATAAACAGCGGGGAGGGTATTTATAAATTAAAAAAGAGAAATGGAGAATACACAAAAACACAAGAAGAAACGATGGACGAAATAGAGTGTTTCTATGGAGAGCTGTATAAAAAAAAATGCATTGAAGAAGAACCAAAAGACAATATATTGAATGCCTTGAAAAAGAAGATCAGTGAGAGCGCATTTTTAACCCATGATTTTAACCTTTTAGAACTTTCCAATTGTTTGTCGAGTTTTAGAGGGGGAAAATCACCGGGGGAAGATGGGCTTTCACTTGAATTTTATCAGACCTTCTGGGACATTTTAGCAACCGACTTGTTGACTGTTTTTACAGAATTCCAAGGACTAGGCCGACTACCAGACAGTTTTAGATCAGGGATAGTGAAACTATTACACAAGAAAGACGACAAGACTGACCTGAAGAACTGGAGACCTATTACCCTTTTAAACGTGGACTGTAAACTTTTTAGCAAACTTTTAGCCAACAGAATGTCTGTTGTTTTAGGGGAGGTAATCCACCCGGATCAAACCTGTGGCATACCGGGGAGAAAGATCACTGACAGCCTCGTACTGATTAGAGACACCATCTGTTATGCGAGAGACAGAAACATTAGACTAGTAGTCCTAAATTTAGACTTTGAAAAAGCTTTCGATCGGGTCTCGCACCAGTACCTATTTCAGGTACTGCCTAAAATGGGTTTCCCACAAAGGTATGTAGAGTGGGTGGGATTGCTGTATCGGGACATCACCAGCAAATTCTTTGTTAACGGGCAACTTACAAAATCAGTAGACTTGCACTGCGGGGTCCGTCAGGGTTGTCCTTTATCTGCTCTCCTCTACGTGGCTTGCATAGAACCACTGGCACAGGTATTGAGAAGGGACAAATGGATTAAAGGGGTGGGCATACCGGGAAGTGGGGGACTTTTTAGCAAATGTGTTTTATATATGGACGACGTCAACATTTTATGTACAGACATCGGTTCATTACAGAAGGCACTGGACTTGACAGACTCCTACGGACTGGCCTCTGGGTCCAAACTCAACAGAGAGAAGACCCAAGCCCTTTTTTATGGACCATGGACGGTGACCGAGACGACTGGACTCCCCCTGACCGTGAAACAGACCGACTTGAAAATACTCGGGGTCAAATTTGACAGGGAGGGGGAGGGTACCAAAAATTGGCCGGACATGGTAGGAAAAGTGAGGCGGAGACTGGGATACTGGGGACTTAGAGGACTTACAATGGAAGGAAAGGTTTTAATCATTAAGTCAGTGATTTTACCTTTGCTTTTATTGGTATGCTCTGTTTTTATTCCACCCCGCAGAGTTCTTTTAGATCTAGAACGTGCCATTTTTTACTTCCTGTGGGGGTCTAAGTGGGAGAGACTCAAGAGAAACGAAATGAAAAAAACTAAAGAAAAAGGGGGAAAAGGAGTCCCAGACCTCAATTTATATTTAGGAAGCCGATATACAGCTCTACACATACAAAATGCAATGTCGGTACCCTGCCAAAAAAAAAGCACAGCAATGACCCGGTTCTGGATGGGTTCCTATCTGAAAAAGTTCAGTTTTTATGTTTCTGACCATAGGACGCCAGTATCTTTTAACCTGCCCCAGTCCTATGTTTTTATCAAGAAGTTTTTAAAAAAATATAACCTAGAAAACGAGGACTTAGAAGTCTTAAAAAGCCATCGTTTAATGATTGCGCTGGTGCAGGAGCGGGAACCAGTAAGTCCAGTGCGCGGGCTAGCACTCGGCGACCCCGCAACTGTTTGGCGAAATGTTAACCATCCTGTCCTCCCCAACAGACTCCGGGACCTGTCATGGATGGTAGCTCACGAGATCCTCCCAGTCAGAGCCGTCATGCACTCCCGGGGCATGGCCGCATCCGCAACATGCCCCCGACCAGGTTGTGGCGCGCCTGAGTCGGTGAGGCATCTGCTCTGGGAGTGCAGCGCTGCTGGAGACCAGTGGGCAACGGCCGGCTCCCTACTATTCCCGTACTTGCCAGCAGGGGAGGTCCTGACAGCCCAATTGGTGCTGTATGGGGTGAGCCAAAATACTGCAGTTAACTTCCCCAGGCAGTGGCTCACCCTAGCCGCCATTAAAGACGCCTTTTGGACCTCCAGAAACCTGCTGGTAAGGAAGCACAAGCTGATCCCCCCCTTGGCTGTGATCCGGATGGCCGCAGCAACGGTAAAAGTAGCCGTTGCTGCAGGCGGCAGGCCTAGGACACAGCCAAAATGAAGACATCGCCTCTGTGCCCATTCGGAGAAGGGAGCCGGAGCCACACACAGAAAGGTCGAGGCAGCGGCGGCCTGGCTCTCCGGGAGAGGCAGGTGGGAAGGAGCAGAGAGGGGAGGAGATCCTCTGAGCGACAGGTCCCGAGAGACCGACGCTGTTGGGAGGGCAGGACGGGGTACACTTTCTTTTAAATTTCTTTTAACTAAGTGTGTTCCCGCTCCTGCACAGCAGCATCTTTTAGTGTTGGTTTTTATTTTCTTTTTAAAACATAGGTTTTATTCTTGTTTTTATGGATGGTTATATTTTTTCAATTCCTTGTTGTTAAAAAAAAAAAAGAAACAAAACATTGTGTATGATTTAAAAAAAAAAAAAAAAATTGAACGAAACTGGAAACATGTGATGTGAAAGATAAGGTATTGCAACGTGTGTCAATAAAATTTTCGAATGAAAAAAAATCTGTTCTTATCAGTTTAATATCTGATACGTCCCCTACCCGGGGACCATATATTAAATAGTTTTTTGTAACTGGGAGATGGAATAGGGGCTTGCTCCGTCCACTCCACGCATCGACCTGGTATTGCAGTACCTCCAGGACCGGTGCACCCCTCTCTCACTGTGAAAAATAAACTCCAATCACTCCAACTTATCCAACTGTAAGGCTAAGCTGCTTCACTAAGAAAGTAACTCACCACGAGGCCTTCATGACCATGCGGTATGCCGAAGCCGGAAATGACAAACACACAGTCGCACACACTCATCTTATGCAAAACAATCCGTTTTATCATCAACATTCAGTCACTGCAAAGATTTAAAGACTAGCCTCTTATCAAAAGTTAGAATGGACCCAAAGTGTGTGATTGATACAGTCTGGTTTAGCTTTCGCTTGCTCTCGGTTTTTAGTATGACTCGTTCTCAACATTACGTCATTCTTCTGTTAGGCGCACATGGCTAATTTGCATACGGGCAGAGATCTTTAGCGCCCACTGTTTGGGAGAATTTAAGCAACATACAGACACTGACAACGTCTCTCCAAACTCTATTTGTGAAACATGCAGACACTGTTGTGACGCCGGCAGCAGGGAGCATCAGAGGGCTGCAACGACAGAGATACATTGCAGTCTATCCCTGGTGTTGCAACGCTACATTTCTTCAAAAGATCACTCAACCGCACACGCAGTGTATTGCATTGCGTTTTGATATGGTACTTTGAGTATGGAATAAAGTCTTTATGCATTGCTTTCCTTCATTATGGATCTAATCATTGTTTCTGTACAAGTCCCGTCTCTGGCCACGGCAGCGCTCTCAGTCCTTTTGTGCTCCTGCTGAATAAAAGGTAGTATGGACCCGGTAACATTTGCGTACGGCCATACCACCCTGATCACGGCCGATCTCGTCTGATCTCGGAAGCTATGCAGGGTCGGGCCTGGTTAGTACTTGGATGGGTGACCGCCTGGGAATACCAGGTGCTGTAAGCATTTTTATTTTTCTGCTCGAGATCAATGGCTGCAATGGTCTGCCGTGCCCTGATCCTTAGCGCCCACTGTTTGGGAGAATTTAAGCAACATACAGACACTGACAACGTCTCTCCAAACTCTATTTGTGAAAAATGCAGACACTGTTGTGACGCCGGCAGCAGGGAGCATCAGAGGGCTGCAACGACAGAGATACATTGCAGTCTATCCCTGGTGTTGCAACGCTACATTTCTTCAAAAGATCACTCAACCGCACACGCAGTGTATTGCATTGCGTTTTGATATGGTACTTTGAGTATGGAATAAAGTCTTTATGCATTGCTTTCCTTCATTATGGATCTAATCATTGTTTCTGTACAAGTCCCGTCTCTGGCCACGGCAGCGCTCTCAGTCCTTTTGTGCTCCTGCTGAATAAAAGGTAGTATGGACCCGGTAACATTTGCGTACGGCCATACCACCCTGATCACGCCCGGTCTCGTCTGATCTCGGAAGCTAAGCAGGGTCGGGCCTGGTTAGTACTTGGATGGGTGACCGCCTGGGAATACCAGGTGCTGTAAGCTTTTTTATTTTTCTGCTCGAGATCAATGGCTGCAATGGTCTGCCGTGCCCTGATCCTTAGCGCCCACTGTTTGGGAGAATTTAAGCAACATACAGACACTGACAACGTCTCTCCAAACTCTATTTGTGAAACATGCAGACACTGTTGTGACGCCGGCAGCAGGGAGCATCAGAGGGCTGCAACGACAGAGATACATTGCAGTCTATCCCTGGTGTTGCAACGCTACATTTCTTCAAAAGATCACTCAACCGCACACGCAGTGTATTGCATTACGTTTTGATATGGTACATTGAGTCTGGAATAAAGTCTTTATGCATTGCTTTCCTTCATTATGGATCTAATCATTGTTTCTGTACAAGTCCCGTCTCTGGCCACGGCAGCACCCTCAGTCCTTATGTGCTCCTGCTGTATAAAACCTAGTATGGACCCGGAAATGTTAGTTTACGGCCATAACAGCCTGATCATGCCCGATTTCGTCTGATCTCGGAAGCTAAGCAGGGTCGGGCCTGGTTACTACATCGATGGGGGACCACCTGGTGCTGTAAGCACATTTATTTTTCAACTCGAGCTCATTGGCTGCAATGGACTGCCGTGCCGTGATCTTTAGCGCCCACTGTTTGGGAGAATTTAAGCAACATACAGACACTGACAACGTCTCTCCAAACTCTATTTGAGAAACATGCAGACACACTAGTGACGCTGGCAGCAGGGACCAGCAGAGAGATGCAGCGACCTCGGCATTTTTCTTCAGCTTTCACAAACACGCACACAGGGTGACTGGTCTTCTATTTGTTTTGTCGTCGTCTGTCAAACCGCTAAGTGGAGCGACGTGTTTGGGAAGCTGGACTCTTGGTCTGAGCATGTGTGGGCATCGCTTCTCGGCCTTTTGGCTAAGATCAAGTGTAGTATCTGTTCTTATCAGTTTAATATCTGATACGTCCCCTACCCGGGGACCATATATTAAATTGTTTTTTGGAACTGGGAGATGGAATAGGGGCTTGCTCCGTCCACTCCACGCATCGACCTGGTATTGCAGTACCTCCAGGACTGGTGCACCCCTCTCTCACTGTGAAAAATAAACTCCAATCACTCCAACTTATCCAACTGTAAGGCTAAGCTGCTTCACTAAGAAAGTAACTCACCACGAGGCCTTCATGACCATGCGGTATGCCGAAGCCGGAAATGACAAACACACAGTCGCACACACTCATCTTATGCAAAACAATCCGTTTTATCATCAACATTCAGTCACTGCAAAGATTTAAAGACTAGCCTCTTATCAAAAGTTAGAATGGACCCAAAGTGTGTGATTGATACAGTCTGGTTTAGCTTTCGCTTGCTCTCGGTTTTTAGTATGACTCGTTCTCAACATTACGTCATTCTTCTGTTAGGCGCACATGGCTAATTTGCATACGGGCAGAGATCTTTAGCGCCCACTGTTTGGGAGAATTTAAGCAACATACAGACACTGACAACGTCTCTCCAAACTCTATTTGTGAAACATGCAGACACTGTTGTGACGCCGGCAGCAGGGAGCATCAGAGGGCTGCAACGACAGAGATACATTGCAGTCTATCCCTGGTGTTGCAACGCTACATTTCTTCAAAAGATCACTCAACCGCACACGCAGTGTATTGCATTGCGTTTTGATATGGTACTTTGAGTATGGAATAAAGTCTTTATGCATTGCTTTCCTTCATTATGGATCTAATCATTGTTTCTGTACAAGTCCCGTCTCTGGCCACGGCAGCGCTCTCAGTCCTTTTGTGCTCCTGCTGAATAAAAGGTAGTATGGACCCGGTAACATTTGCGTACGGCCATACCACCCTGATCACGGCCGATCTCGTCTGATCTCGGAAGCTATGCAGGGTCGGGCCTGGTTAGTACTTGGATGGGTGACCGCCTGGGAGTACCAGGTGCTGTAAGCATTTTTATTTTTCTGCTCGAGATCAATGGCTGCAATGGTCTGCCGTGCCCTGATCCTTAGCGCCCACTGTTTGGGAGAATTTAAGCAACATACAGACACTGACAACGTCTCTCCAAACTCTATTTGTGAAACATGCAGACACTGTTGTGACGCCGGCAGCAGGGAGCATCAGAGGGCTGCAACGACAGAGATACATTGCAGTCTATCCCTGGTGTTGCAACGCTACATTTCTTCAAAAGATCACTCAACCGCACACGCAGTGTATTGCATTGCGTTTTGATATGGTACTTTGAGTATGGAATAAAGTCTTTATGCATTGCTTTCCTTCATTATGGATCTAATCATTGTTTCTGTACAAGTCCCGTCTCTGGCCACGGCAGCGCTCTCAGTCCTTTTGTGCTCCTGCTGAATAAAAGGTAGTATGGACCCGGTAACATTTGCGTACGGCCATACCACCATGATCACGCCCGGTCTCGTCTGATCTCGGAAGCTAAGCAGGGTCGGGCCTGGTAAGTACTTGGATGGGTGACCGCCTGAAAATACCAGGTGCTGTAAGCTTTTTTATTTTTCTGCTCGAGATCAATGGCTGCAATGGTCTGCCGTGCCCTGATCCTTAGCGCCCACTGTTTGGGAGAATTTAAGCAACATACAGACACTGACAACGTCTCTCCAAACTCTATTTGTGAAACATGCAGACACTGTTGTGACGCCGGCAGCAGGGAGCATCAGAGGGCTGCAACGACAGAGATACATTGCAGTCTATCCCTGGTGTTGCAACGCTACATTTCTTCAAAAGATCACTCAACCGCACACGCAGTGTATTGCATTACGTTTTGATATGGTACATTGAGTCTGGAATAAAGTCTTTATGCATTGCTTTCCTTCATTATGGATCTAATCATTGTTTCTGTACAAGTCCCGTCTCTGGCCACGGCAGCACCCTCAGTCCTTATGTGCTCCTGCTGTATAAAACCTAGTATGGACCCGGAAATGTTAGTTTACGGCCATAACAGCCTGATCATGCCCGATCTCGTCTGATATCGGAAGCTAAGCAGGGTCGGGCCTGGTTACTACATCGATGGGGGACCACCTGGTGCTGTAAGCACATTTATTTTTCAACTCGAGCTCATTGGCTGCAATGGCCTGCCGTGCCGTGATCTTTAGCGCCCACTGTTTGGGAGAATTTAAGCAACATACAGACACTGACAACGTCTCTCCAAACTCTATTTGAGAAACATGCAGACACACTAGTGACGCTGGCAGCAGGGACCAGCAGAGAGATGCAGCGACCTCGGCATTTTTCTTCAGCTTTCACAAACACGCACACAGGGTGACTGGTCTTCTATTTGTTTTGTCGTCGTCTGTCAAACCGCTAAGTGGAGCGACGTGTTTGGGAAGCTGGACTCTTGGTCTGAGCATGTGTGGGCATCGCTTCTCGGCCTTTTGGCTAAGATCAAGTGTAGTATCTGTTCTTATCAGTTTAATATCTGATACGTCCCCTACCCGGGGACCATATATTAAATTGTTTTTTGGAACTGGGAGATGGAATAGGGGCTTGCTCCGTCCACTCCACGCATCGACCTGGTATTGCAGTACCTCCAGGACCGGTGCACCCCTCTCTCACTGTGAAAAATAAACTCCAATCACTCCAACTTATCCAACTGTAAGGCTAAGCTGCTTCACTAAGAAAGTAACTCACCACGAGGCCTTCATGACCATGCGGTATGCCGAAGCCGGAAATGACAAACACACAGTCGCACACACTCATCTTATGCAAAACAATCCGTTTTATCATCAACATTCAGTCACTGCAAAGATTTAAAGACTAGCCTCTTATCAAAAGTTAGAATGGACCCAAAGTGTGTGATTGATACAGTCTGGTTTAGCTTTCGCTTGCTCTCGGTTTTTAGTATGACTCGTTCTCAACATTACGTCATTCTTCTGTTAGGCGCACATGGCTAATTTGCATACGGGCAGAGATCTTTAGCGCCCACTGTTTGGGAGAATTTAAGCAACATACAGACACTGACAACGTCTCTCCAAACTCTATTTGTGAAACATGCAGACACTGTTGTGACGCCGGCAGCAGGGAGCATCAGAGGGCTGCAACGACAGAGATACATTGCAGTCTATCCCTGGTGTTGCAACGCTACATTTCTTCAAAAGATCACTCAACCGCACACGCAGTGTATTGCATTACGTTTTGATATGGTACATTGAGTCTGGAATAAAGTCTTTATGCATTGCTTTCCTTCATTATGGATCTAATCATTGTTTCTGTACAAGTCCCGTCTCTGGCCACGGCAGCACCCTCAGTCCTTATGTGCTCCAGCTGTATAAAACCTAGTATGGACCCGGAAATGTTAGTTTACGGCCATAACAGCCTGATCATGCCCGATCTCGTCTGATCTCGGAAGCTAAGCAGGGTCGGGCCTGGTTACTACATCGATGGGGGACCACCTGGTGCTGTAAGCACATTTATTTTTCAACTCGAGCTCATTGGCTGCAATGGTCTGCCGTGCCCTGATCCTTAGCGCCCACTGTTTGGGAGAATTTAAGCAACATACAAACACTGACAACGTCTCTCCAAACTCTATTTGTGAAACATGCAGACACTGTTGTGACGCCGGCAGCAGGGAGCATCAGAGGGCTGCAACGACAGAGATACATTGCAGTCTATCCCTGGTGTTGCAACGCTACATTTCTTCAAAAGATCACTCAACCGCACACGCAGTGTATTGCATTGCGTTTTGATATGGTACTTTGAGTATGGAATAAAGTCTTTATGCATTGCTTTCCTTCATTATGGATCTAATCATTGTTTCTGTACAAGTCCCGTCTCTGGCCACGGCAGCGCTCTCAGTCCTTTTGTGCTCCTGCTGAATAAAAGGTAGTATGGACCCGGTAACATTTGCGTACGGCCATACCACCCTGATCACGACCGGTCTCGTCTGATCTCGGAAGCTAAGCAGGGTCGGGCCTGGTTAGTACTTGGATGGGTGACCGCCTGGGAATACCAGGTGCTGTAAGCTTTTTTATTTTTCTGCTCGAGATCAATGGCTGCAATTGTCTGCCGTGCCCTGATCCTTAGCGCCCACTGTTTGGGAGAATTTAAGCAACATACAGACACTGACAACGTCTCTCCAAACTCTATTTGTGAAACATGCAGACACTGTTGTGACGCCGGCAGCAGGGAGCATCAGAGGGCTGCAACGACAGAGATACATTGCAGTCTATCCCTGGTGTTGCAACGCTACATTTCTTCAAAAGATCACTCAACCGCACACGCAGTGTATTGCATTGCGTTTTCATATGGTACTTTGAGTATGGAATAAAGTCTTTATGCATTGCTTTCCTTCATTATGGATCTAATCATTGTTTCTGTACAAGTCCCGTCTCTGGCCACGGCAGCGCTCTCAGTCCTTTTGTGCTCCTGCTGAATAAAAGGTAGTATGGACCCGGTAACATTTGCGTACGGCCATACCACCCTGATCACGCCCGATCTCGTCTGATCTCGGAAGCTAAGCAGGGTCGGGCCTGGTTAGTACTTGGATGGGTGACCGCCTGGGAATACCAGGTGCTGTAAGCATTTTTATTTTTCTGCTCGAGATCAATGGCTGCAATGGTCTGCCGTGCCCTGATCTTTAGCGCCCACTGTTTGGGAGAATTTAAGCAACATACAGACACTGACAACGTCTCTCCAAACTCTATTTGTGAAAAATGCAGACACTGTTGTGACGCCGGCAGCAGGGAGCATCAGAGGGCTGCAACGACAGAGATACATTGCAGTCTATCCCTGGTGTTGCAACGCTACATTTCTTCAAAAGATCACTCAACCGCACACGCAGTGTATTGCATTGCGTTTTGATATGGTACTTTGAGTATGGAATAAAGTCTTTATGCATTGCTTTCCTTCATTATGGATCTAATCATTGTTTCTGTACAAGTCCCGTCTCTGGCCACGGCAGCGCTCTCAGTCCTTTTGTGCTCCTGCTGAATAAAAGGTAGTATGGACCCGGTAACATTTGCGTACGGCCATACCACCCTGATCACGCCCGATCTCGTCTGATCTCGGAAGCTAAGCAGGGTCGGGCCTGGTTAGTACTTGGATGGGTGACCGCCTGGGAATACCAGGTGCTGTAAGCATTTTTATTTTTCTGCTCGAGATCAATGGCTGCAATGGTCTGCCGTGCCCTGATCCTTAGCGCCCACTGTTTGGGAGAATATAAGCAACATACAGACACCGACAACGTCTCTCCAAACTCTATTTGTGAAACATGCAGACACTGTTGTGACGCCGGCAGCAGGGAGCATCAGAGGGCTGCAACGACAGAGATACATTGCAGTCTATCCCTGGTGTTGCAACGCAACATTTCTTCAAAAGATCACTCAACCGCACACGCAGTGTATTGCATTGCGTTTTGATATGGTACTTTGAGTATGGAATAAAGTCTTTATGCATTGCTTTCCTTCATTATGGATCTAATCATTGTTTCTGTACAAGTCCCGTCTCTGGCCACGGCAGCGCTCTCAGTCCTTTTGTGCTCCTGCTGAATAAAAGGTAGTATGGACCCGGTAACATTTGCGTACGGCCATACCACCCTGATCACGCCCGGTCTCGTCTGATCTCGGAAGCTAAGCAGGGTCGGGCCTGGTTAGTACTTGGATGGGTGACCGCCTGGGAATACCAGGTGCTGTAAGCTTTTTTATTTTTCTGCTCGAGATCAATGGCTGCAATGGTCTGCCGTGCCCTGATCCTTAGCGCCCACTGTTTGGGAGAATTTAAGCAACATACAGACACTGACAACGTCTCTCCAAACTCTATTTGTGAAACATGCAGACACTGTTGTGACGCCGGCAGCAGGGAGCATCAGAGGGCTGCAACGACAGAGATACATTGCAGTCTATCCCTGGTGTTGCAACGCTACATTTCTTCAAAAGATCACTCAACCGCACACGCAGTGTATTGCATTACGTTTTGATATGGTACATTGAGTCTGGAATAAAGTCTTTATGCATTGCTTTCCTTCATTATGGATCTAATCATTGTTTCTGTACATGTCCCGTCTCTGGCCACGGCAGCGCTCTCAGTCCTTTTGTGCTCCTGCTGAATAAAAGGTAGTATGGACCCGGTAACATTTGCGTACGGCCATACCACCCTGATCACGCCCGATCTCGTCTGATCTCGGAAGCTAAGCAGGGTCGGCCCTGGTTAGTACTTGGATGGGTGACCGCCTGGGAATACCAGGTGCTGTAAGCTCTTTTATTTTTCTGCTCGAGATCAATGGCTGCAATGGTCTGCCGTGCCCTGATCCTTAGCGCCCACTGTTTGGGAGAATTTAATCAACATACAGACACCGACAACGTCTCTCCAAACTCTATTTGTGAAACATGCAGACACTGTTGTGACGCCGGCAGCAGGGAGCATCAGAGGGCTGCAACGACAGAGATACATTGCAGTCTATCCCTGGTGTTGCAACGCTACATTTCTTCAAAAGATCACTCAACCGCACACGCAGTGTATTGCATTGCGTTTTCATATGGTACTTTGAGTATGGAATAAAGTCTTTATGCATTGCTTTCCTTCATTATGGATCTAATCATTGTTTCTGTACAAGTCCCGTCTCTGGCCACGGCAGCGCTCTCAGTCCTTTTGTGCTCCTGCTGAATAAAAGGTAGTATGGACCCGGTAACATTTGCGTACGGCCATACCACCCTGATCACGCCCGATCTCGTCTGATCTCGGAAGCTAAGCAGGGTCGGGCCTGGTCAGTACTTGGATGGGTGACCGCCTGGGAATACCAGGTGCTGTAAGCATAATTATTTTTCTGCTCGAGATCAATGGCTGCAATGGTCTGCCGTGCCCTGATCCTTAGCGCCCACTGTTTGGGAGAATATAAGCAACATACAGACACCGACAACGTCTCTCCAAACTCAATTTGTGAAACATGCAGACACTGTTGTGACGCCGGCAGCAGGGAGCATCAGAGGGCTGCAACGACAGAGATACATTGCAGTCTATCCCTGGTGTTGCAACGCTACATTTCTTCAAAAGATCACTCAACCGCACACGCAGTGTATTGCATTGCGTTTTCATATGGTACTTTGAGTATGGAATAAAGTCTTTATGCATTGCTTTCCTTCATTATGGATCTAATCATTGTTTCTGTACAAGTCCCGTCTCTGGCCACGGCAGCGCTCTCAGTCCTTTTGTGCTCCTGCTGAATAAAAGGTAGTATGGACCCGGTAACATTTGCGTACGGCCATACCACCCTGATCACGCCCGATCTCGTCTGATCTCGGAAGCTAAGCAGGGTCGGGCCTGGTTAGTACTTGGATGGGTGACCGCCTGGGAATACCAGGTGCTGTAAGCATTTTTATTTTTCTGCTCGAGATCAATGGCTGCAATGGTCTGCCGTGCCCTGATCTTTAGCGCCCACTGTTTGGGAGAATTTAAGCAACATACAGACACTGACAACTTCTCTCCAAACTCTATTTGTGAAACATGCAGACACTGTTGTGACGCCGGCAGCAGGGAGCATCAGAGGGCTGCAACGACAGAGATACATTGCAGTCTATCCCTGGTGTTGCAACGCTACATTTCTTCAAAAGATCACTCAACCGCACACGCAGTGTATTGCATTGCGTTTTGATATGGTACTTTGAGTATGGAATAAAGTCTCTATGCATTGCTTTCCTTCATTATGGATCTAATCATTGTTTCTGTACATGTCCCGTCTCTGGCCACGGCAGCGCTCTCAGTCCTTTTGTGCTCCTGCTGAATAAAAGGTAGTATGGACCCGGTAACATTTGCGTACGGCCATACCACCCTGATCACGCCCGATCTCGTCTGATCTCGGAAGCTAAGCAGGGTCGGGCCTGGTTAGTACTTCGATGGGTGACCGCCTGGGAATACCAGGTGCTGTAAGCATATTTATTTTTCTGCTCGAGATCAATGGCTGCAATGGTCTGCCGTGCCCTGATCTTTAGCGCCCACTGTTTGGGAGAATTTGAGCAACATACAGACACTGACAACGTCTCTCCAAACTCTATTTGTGAAAAATGCAGACACTGTTGTGACGCCGGCAGCAGGGAGCATCAGAGGGCTGCAACGACAGAGATACATTGCAGTCTATCCCTGGTGTTGCAACGCTACATTTCTTCAAAAGATCACTCAACCGCACACGCAGTGTATTGCATTGCGTTTTGATATGGTACTTTGAGTATGGAATAAAGTCTTTATGCATTGCTTTCCTTCATTATGGATCTAATCATTGTTTCTGTACAAGTCCCGTCTCTGGCCACGGCAGCACTCTCAGTCCTTTTGTGCTCCTGCTGAATAAAAGGTAGTATGGACCCGGTAACATTTGCGTACGGCCATACCACCCTGATCACGCCCGATCTCGTCTGATCTCGGAAGCTAAGCAGGGTCGGGCATGGTTAGTACTTGGATGGGTGACCGCCTGGGAATACCAGGTGCTGTAAGCATTTTTATTTTTCTGCTCGAGATCAATGGCTGCAATGGTCTGCCGTGCCCTGATCCTTAGCGCCCACTGTTTGGGAGAATTTAATCAACATACAGACACCGACAACGTCTCTCCAAACTCTATTTGTGAAACATGCAGACACTGTTGTGACGCCGGCAGCAGGGAGCATCAGAGGGCTGCAACGACAGAGATACATTGCAGTCTATCCCTGGTGTTGCAACGCTACATTTCTTCAAAAGATCACTCAACCGCACACGCAGTGTATTGCATTGCGTTTTCATATGGTACTTTGAGTATGGAATAAAGTCTTTATGCATTGCTTTCCTTCATTATGGATCTAATCATTGTTTCTGTACAAGTCCCGTCTCTGGCCACGGCAGCGCTCTCAGTCCTTTTGTGCTCCTGCTGAATAAAAGGTAGTATGGACCCGGTAACATTTGCGTACGGCCATACCACCCTGATCACGCACGATCTCGTCTGATCTCGGAAGCTAAGCAGGGTCGGGCCTGGTTAGTACTTGGATGGGTGACCGCCTGGGAATACCAGGTGCTGTAAGCATAATTATTTTTCTGCTCGAGATCAATGGCTGCAATGGTCTGCCGTGCCCTGATCCTTAGCGCCCACTGTTTGGGAGAATATAAGCAACATACAGACACCGACAACGTCTCTCCAAACTCTATTTGTGAAACATGCAGACACTGTTGTGACGCCGGCAGCAGGGAGCATCAGAGGGCTGCAACGACAGAGATACATTGCAGTCTATCCCTGGTGTTGCAACGCTACATTTCTTCAAAAGATCACTCAACCGCACACGCAGTGTATTGCATTGCGTTTTCATATGGTACTTTGAGTATGGAATAAAGTCTTTATGCATTGCTTTCCTTCATTATGGATCTAATCATTGTTTCTGTACAAGTCCCGTCTCTGGCCACGGCAGCGCTCTCAGTCCTTTTGTGCTCCTGCTGAATAAAAGGTAGTATGGACCCGGTAACATTTGCGTACGGCCATACCACCCTGATCACGCCCGATCTCGTCTGATCTCGGAAGCTAAGCAGGGTCGGGCCTGGTTAGTACTTGGATGGGTGACCGCCTGGGAATACCAGGTGCTGTAAGCATTTTTATTTTTCTGCTCGAGATCAATGGCTGCAATGGTCTGCCGTGCCCTGATCTTTAGCGCCCACTGTTTGGGAGAATTTAAGCAACATACAGACACTGACAACGTCTCTCCAAACTCTATTTGTGAAAAATGCAGACACTGTTGTGACGCCGGCAGCAGGGAGCATCAGAGGGCTGCAACGACAGAGATACATTGCAGTCTATCCCTGGTGTTGCAACGCTACATTTCTTCAAAAGATCACTCAACCGCACACGCAGTGTATTGCATTGCGTTTTGATATGGTACTTTGAGTATGGAATAAAGTCTTTATGCATTGCTTTCCTTCATTATGGATCTAATCATTGTTTCTGTACATGTCCCGTCTCTGGCCACGGCAGCGCTCTCAGTCCTTTTGTGCTCCTGCTGAATAAAAGGTAGTATGGACCCGGTAACATTTGGGTACGGCCATACCACCCTGATCACGCCCGATCTCGTCTGATCTCGGAAGCTAAGCAGGGTCGGGCCTGGTTAGTACTTGGATGGGTGACCGCCTGGGAATACCAGGTGCTGTAAGCATTTTTATTTTTCTGCTCGAGATCAATGGCTGCAATGGTCTGCCGTGCCCTGATCCTTAGCGCCCACTGTTTGGGAGAATATAAGCAACATACAGACACCGACAACGTCTCTCCAAACTCTATTTGTGAAACATGCAGACACTGTTGTGACGCCGGCAGCAGGGAGCATCAGAGGGCTGCAACGACAGAGATACATTGCAGTCTATCCCTGGTGTTGCAACGCTACATTTCTTCAAAAGATCACTCAACCGCACACGCAGTGTATTGCATTGCGTTTTGATATGGTACTTTGAGTATGGAATAAAGTCTTTATGCATTGCTTTCCTTCATTATGGATCTAATCATTGTTTCTGTACAAGTCCCGTCTCTGGCCACGGCAGCGCTCTCAGTCCTTTTGTGCTCCTGCTGAATAAAAGGTAGTATGGACCCGGTAACATTTGCGTACGGCCATACCACCCTGATCACGCCCGATCTCGTCTGATCTCGGAAGCTAAGCAGGGTCGGGCCTGGTTAGTACTTGGATGGGTGACCGCCTGGGAATACCAGGTGCTGTAAGCATAATTATTTTTCTGCTCGAGATCAATGGCTGCAATGGTCTGCCGTGCCCTGATCCTTAGCGCCCACTGTTTGGGAGAATTTAATCAACATACAGACACTGACAACGTCTCTCCAAACTCTATTTGTGAAACATGCAGACACTGTTGTGACGCCGGCAGCAGGGAGCATCAGAGGGCTGCAACGACAGAGATACATTACAGTCTATCCCTGGTGTTGCAACGCTACATTTCTTCAAAAGATCACTCAACCGCACACGCAGTGTATTGCATTGCGTTTTGATATGGTACTTTGAGTATGGAATAAAGTCTTTATGCATTGCTTTCCTTCATTATGGATCTAATCATTGTTTCTGTACAAGTCCCGTCTCTGGCCACGGCAGCGCTCTCAGTCCTTTTGTGCTCCTGCTGAATAAAAGGTAGTATGGACCCGGTAACATTTGCGTACGGCCATACCACCCTGATCACGCCCGATCTCGTCTGATCTCGGAAGCTAAGCAGGGTCGGGCCTGGTTAGTACTTGGATGGGTGACCGCCTGGGAATACCAGGTGCTGTAAGCATTTTTATTTTTCTGCTCGAGATCAATGGCTGCAATGGTCTGCCGTGCCCTGATCCTTAGCGCCTACTGTTTGGGAGAATATAAGCAACATACAGACACCGACAACGTCTCTCCAAACTCTATTTGTGAAACATGCAGACACTGTTGTGACGCCGGCAGCAGGGAGCATCAGAGGGCTGCAACGACAGAGATACATTGCAGTCTATCCCTGGTGTTGCAACGCAACATTTCTTCAAAAGATCACTCAACCGCACACGCAGTGTATTGCATTGCGTTTTGATATGGTACTTTGAGTATGGAATAAAGTCTTTATGCATTGCTTTCCTTCATTATGGATCTAATCATTGTTTCTGTACAAGTCCCGTCTCTGGCCACGGCAGCGCTCTCAGTCCTTTTGTGCTCCTGCTGAATAAAAGGTAGTATGGACCCGGTAACATTTGCGTACGGCCATACCACCCTGATCACGCCCGGTCTCGTCTGATCTCGGAAGCTAAGCAGGGTCGGGCCTGGTTAGTACTTGGATGGGTGACCGCCTGGGAATACCAGGTGCTGTAAGCTTTTTTATTTTTCTGCTCGAGATCAATGGCTGCAATGGTCTGCCGTGCCCTGATCCTTAGCGCCCACTGTTTGGGAGAATTTAAGCAACATACAGACACTGACAACGTCTCTCCAAACTCTATTTGTGAAACATGCAGACACTGTTGTGACGCCGGCAGCAGGGAGCATCAGAGGGCTGCAACGACAGAGATACATTACAGTCTATCCCTGGTGTTGCAACGCTACATTTCTTCAAAAGATCACTCAACCGCACACGCAGTGTATTGCATTGCGTTTTGATATGGTACTTTGAGTATGGAATAAAGTCTTTATGCATTGCTTTCCTTCATTATGGATCTAATCATTGTTTCTGTACAAGTCCCGTCTCTGGCCACGGCAGCGCTCTCAGTCCTTTTGTGCTCCTGCTGAATAAAAGGTAGTATGGACCCGGTAACATTTGCGTACGGCCATACCACCCTGATCACGCCCGATCTCGTCTGATCTCGGAAGCTAAGCAGGGTCGGGCCTGGTCAGTACTTGGATGGGTGACCGCCTGGGAATACCAGGTGCTGTAAGCATAATTATTTTTCTGCTCGAGATCAATGGCTGCAATGGTCTGCCGTGCCCTGATCCTTAGCGCCCACTGTTTGGGAGAATATAAGCAACATACAGACACTGACAACGTCTCTCCAAACTCTATTTGTGAAACATGCAGACACTGTTGTGACGCCGGCAGCAGGGAGCATCAGAGGGCTGCAACGACAGAGATACATTGCAGTCTATCCCTGGTGTTGCAACGCTACATTTCTTCAAAAGATCACTCAACCGCACACGCAGTGTATTGCATTACGTTTTGATATGGTACATTGAGTCTGGAATAAAGTCTTTATGCATTGCTTTCCTTCATTATGGATCTAATCATTGTTTCTGTACAAGTCCCGTCTCTGGCCACGGCAGCACCCTCAGTCCTTATGTGCTCCTGCTGTATAAAACCTAGTATGGACCCGGAAATGTTAGTTTACGGCCATAACAGCCTGATCATGCCCGATCTCGTCTGATCTCGGAAGCTAAGCAGGGTCGGGCCTGGTTACTACATCGATGGGGGACCACCTGGGAATACCAGGTGCTGTAAGCATTTTTATTTTTCTGCTCGAGATCAATGGCTGCAATGGTCTGCCGTGCCCTGATCCTTAGCGCCCACTGTTTGGGAGAATTTAATCAACATACAGACACCGACAACGTCTCTCCAAACTCTATTTGTGAAACATGCAGACACTGTTGTGACGCCGGCAGCAGGGAGCAACAGAGGGCTGCAACGACAGAGATACATTGCAGTCTATCCCTGGTGTTGCAACGCTACATTTCTTCAAAAGATCACTCAACCGCACACGCAGTGTATTGCATTGCGTTTTCATATGGTACTTTGAGTATGGAATAAAGTCTTTATGCATTGCTTTCCTTCATTATGGATCTAATCATTGTTTCTGTACAAGTCCCGTCTCTGGCCACGGCAGCGCTCTCAGTCCTTTTGTGCTCCTGCTGAATAAAAGGTAGTATGGACCCGGTAACATTTGCGTACGGCCATACCACCCTGATCACGCACGATCTCGTCTGATCTCGGAAGCTAAGCAGGGTCGGGCCTGGTTAGTACTTGGATGGGTGACCGCCTGGGAATACCAGGTGCTGTAAGCATAATTATTTTTCTGCTCGAGATCAATGGCTGCAATGGTCTGCCGTGCCCTGATCCTTAGCGCCCACTGTTTGGGAGAATATAAGCAACATACAGACACCGACAACGTCTCTCCAAACTCTATTTGTGAAACATGCAGACACTGTTGTGACGCCGGCAGCAGGGAGCATCAGAGGGCTGCAACGACAGAGATACATTGCAGTCTATCCCTGGTGTTGCAACGCTACATTTCTTCAAAAGATCACTCAACCGCACACGCAGTGTATTGCATTGCGTTTTCATATGGTACTTTGAGTATGGAATAAAGTCTTTATGCATTGCTTTCCTTCATTATGGATCTAATCATTGTTTCTGTACAAGTCCCGTCTCTGGCCACGGCAGCGCTCTCAGTCCTTTTGTGCTCCTGCTGAATAAAAGGTAGTATGGACCCGGTAACATTTGCGTACGGCCATACCACCCTGATCACGCCCGATCTCGTCTGATCTCGGAAGCTAAGCAGGGTCGGGCCTGGTTAGTACTTGGATGGGTGACCGCCTGGGAATACCAGGTGCTGTAAGCATTTTTATTTTTCTGCTCGAGATCAATGGCTGCAATGGTCTGCCGTGCCCTGATCTTTAGCGCCCACTGTTTGGGAGAATTTAAGCAACATACAGACACTGACAACGTCTCTCCAAACTCTATTTGTGAAAAATGCAGACACTGTTGTGACGCCGGCAGCAGGGAGCATCAGAGGGCTGCAACGACAGAGATACATTGCAGTCTATCCCTGGTGTTGCAACGCTACATTTCTTCAAAAGATCACTCAACCGCACACGCAGTGTATTGCATTGCGTTTTGATATGGTACTTTGAGTATGGAATAAAGTCTTTATGCATTGCTTTCCTTCATTATGGATCTAATCATTGTTTCTGTACATGTCCCGTCTCTGGCCACGGCAGCGCTCTCAGTCCTTTTGTGCTCCTGCTGAATAAAAGGTAGTATGGACCCGGTAACATTTGCGTACGGCCATACCACCCTGATCACGCCCGATCTCGTCTGATCTCGGAAGCTAAGCAGGGTCGGGCCTGGTTAGTACTTGGATGGGTGACCGCCTGGGAATACCAGGTGCTGTAAGCATTTTTATTTTTCTGCTCGAGATCAATGGCTGCAATGGTCTGCCGTGCCCTGATCCTTAGCGCCCACTGTTTGGGAGAATATAAGCAACATACAGACACCGACAACGTCTCTCCAAACTCTATTTGTGAAACATGCAGACACTGTTGTGACGCCGGCAGCAGGGAGCATCAGAGGGCTGCAACGACAGAGATACATTACAGTCTATCCCTGGTGTTGCAACGCTACATTTCTTCAAAAGATCACTCAACCGCACACGCAGTGTATTGCATTGCGTTTTGATATGGTACTTTGAGTATGGAATAAAGTCTTTATGCATTGCTTTCCTTCATTATGGATCTAATCATTGTTTCTGTACAAGTCCCGTCTCTGGCCACGGCAGCGCTCTCAGTCCTTTTGTGCTCCTGCTGAATAAAAGGTAGTATGGACCCGGTAACATTTGCGTACGGCCATACCACCCTGATCACGCCCGATCTCGTCTGATCTCGGAAGCTAAGCAGGGTCGGGCCTGGTTAGTACTTGGATGGG
Organism: Pollachius pollachius; assembly: GCF_949987615.1. Lineage (NCBI taxonomy): Eukaryota > Metazoa > Chordata > Actinopteri > Gadiformes > Gadidae > Pollachius > Pollachius pollachius. The sequence continues at coordinate 24,817 of NW_027641152.1, forward strand.
TGACCGCCTGGGAATACCAGGTGCTGTAAGCATTTTTATTTTTCTGCTCGAGATCAATGGCTGCAATGGTCTGCCGTGCCCTGATCCTTAGCGCCCACTGTTTGGGAGAATATAAGCAACATACAGACACCGACAACGTCTCTCCAAACTCTATTTGTGAAACATGCAGACACTGTTGTGACGCCGGCAGCAGGGAGCATCAGAGGGCTGCAACGACAGAGACACATTGCAGTCTATCCCTGGTGTTGCAACGCAACATTTCTTCAAAAGATCACTCAACCGCACACGCAGTGTATTGCATTGCGTTTTGATATGGTACTTTGAGTATGGAATAAAGTCTTTATGCATTGCTTTCCTTCATTATGGATCTAATCATTGTTTCTGTACAAGTCCCGTCTCTGGCCACGGCAGCGCTCTCAGTCCTTTTGTGCTCCTGCTGAATAAAAGGTAGTATGGACCCGGTAACATTTGCGTACGGCCATACCACCCTGATCACGCCCGGTCTCGTCTGATCTCGGAAGCTAAGCAGGGTCGGGCCTGGTTAGTACTTGGATGGGTGACCGCCTGGGAATACCAGGTGCTGTAAGCTTTTTTATTTTTCTGCTCGAGATCAATGGCTGCAATGGTCTGCCGTGCCCTGATCCTTAGCGCCCACTGTTTGGGAGAATTTAAGCAACATACAGACACTGACAACGTCTCTCCAAACTCTATTTGTGAAACATGCAGACACTGTTGTGACGCCGGCAGCAGGGAGCATCAGAGGGCTGCAACGACAGAGATACATTACAGTCTATCCCTGGTGTTGCAACGCTACATTTCTTCAAAAGATCACTCAACCGCACACGCAGTGTATTGCATTGCGTTTTGATATGGTACTTTGAGTATGGAATAAAGTCTTTATGCATTGCTTTCCTTCATTATGGATCTAATCATTGTTTCTGTACAAGTCCCGTCTCTGGCCACGGCAGCGCTCTCAGTCCTTTTGTGCTCCTGCTGAATAAAAGGTAGTATGGACCCGGTAACATTTGCGTACGGCCATACCACCCTGATCACGCCCGATCTCGTCTGATCTCGGAAGCTAAGCAGGGTCGGGCCTGGTCAGTACTTGGATGGGTGACCGCCTGGGAATACCAGGTGCTGTAAGCATAATTATTTTTCTGCTCGAGATCAATGGCTGCAATGGTCTGCCGTGCCCTGATCCTTAGCGCCCACTGTTTGGGAGAATATAAGCAACATACAGACACTGACAACGTCTCTCCAAACTCTATTTGTGAAACATGCAGACACTGTTGTGACGCCGGCAGCAGGGAGCATCAGAGGGCTGCAACGACAGAGATACATTGCAGTCTATCCCTGGTGTTGCAACGCTACATTTCTTCAAAAGATCACTCAACCGCACACGCAGTGTATTGCATTACGTTTTGATATGGTACATTGAGTCTGGAATAAAGTCTTTATGCATTGCTTTCCTTCATTATGGATCTAATCATTGTTTCTGTACAAGTCCCGTCTCTGGCCACGGCAGCACCCTCAGTCCTTATGTGCTCCTGCTGTATAAAACCTAGTATGGACCCGGAAATGTTAGTTTACGGCCATAACAGCCTGATCATGCCCGATCTCGTCTGATCTCGGAAGCTAAGCAGGGTCGGGCCTGGTTACTACATCGATGGGGGACCACCTGGTGCTGTAAGCACATTTATTTTTCAACTCGAGCTCATTGGCTGCAATGGCCTGCCGTGCCGTGATCTTTAGCGCCCACTGTTTGGGAGAATTTAAGCAACATACAGACACTGACAACGTCTCTCCAAACTCTATTTGAGAAACATGCAGACACACTAGTGACGCTGGCAGCAGGGACCAGCAGAGAGATGCAGCGACCTCGGCATTTTTCTTCAGCTTTCACAAACACGCACACAGGGTGACTGGTCTTCTATTTGTTTTGTCGTCGTCTGTCAAACCGCTAAGTGGAGCGACGTGTTTGGGAAGCTGGACTCTTGGTCTGAGCATGTGTGGGCATCGCTTCTCGGCCTTTTGGCTAAGATCAAGTGTAGTATCTGTTCTTATCAGTTTAATATCTGATACGTCCCCTACCCGGGGACCATATATTAAATTGTTTTTTGGAACTGGGAGATGGAATAGGGGCTTGCTCCGTCCACTCCACGCATCGACCTGGTATTGCAGTACCTCCAGGACCGGTGCACCCCTCTCTCACTGTGAAAAATAAACTCCAATCACTCCAACTTATCCAACTGTAAGGCTAAGCTGCTTCACTAAGAAAGTAACTCACCACGAGGCCTTCATGACCATGCGGTATGCCGAAGCCGGAAATGACAAACACACAGTCGCACACACTCATCTTATGCAAAACAATCCGTTTTATCATCAACATTCAGTCACTGCAAAATTTAAAGACTAGCCTCTTATCAAAAGTTAGAATGGACCCAAAGTGTGTGATTGATACAGTCTGGTTTAGCTTTCGCTTGCTCTCGGTTTTTAGTATGACTCGTTCTCAACATTACGTCATTCTTCTGTTAGGCGCACATGGCTAATTTGCATACGGGCAGAGATCTTTAGCGCCCACTGTTTGGGAGAATTTAAGCAACATACAGACACTGACAACGTCTCTCCAAACTCTATTTGTGAAACATGCAGACACTGTTGTGACGCCGGCAGCAGGGAGCATCAGAGGGCTGCAACGACAGAGATACATTACAGTCTATCCCTGGTGTTGCAACGCTACATTTCTTCAAAAGATCACTCAACCGCACACGCAGTGTATTGCATTGCGTTTTGATATGGTACTTTGAGTATGGAATAAAGTCTTTATGCATTGCTTTCCTTCATTATGGATCTAATCATTGTTTCTGTACAAGTCCCGTCTCTGGCCACAGCAGCGCTCTCAGTCCTTTTGTGCTCCTGCTGAATAAAAGGTAGTATGGACCCGGTAACATTTGCGTACGGCCATACCACCCTGATCACGCCCGATCTCGTCTGATCTCGGAAGCTAAGCAGGGTCGGGCCTGGTTAGTACTTGGATGGGTGACCGCCTGGGAATACCAGGTGCTGTAAGCATTTTTATTTTTCTGCTCGAGATCAATGGCTGCAATGGTCTGCCGTGCCCTGATCCTTAGCGCCCACTGTTTGGGAGAATATAAGCAACATACAGACACCGACAACGTCTCTCCAAACTCTATTTGTGAAACATGCAGACACTGTTGTGACGCCGGCAGCAGGGAGCATCAGAGGGCTGCAACGACAGAGATACATTGCAGTCTATCCCTGGTGTTGCAACGCTACATTTCTTCAAAAGATCACTCAACCGCACACGCAGTGTATTGCATTGCGTTTTGATATGGTACTTTGAGTATGGAATAAAGTCTTTATGCATTGCTTTCCTTCATTATGGATCTAATCATTGTTTCTGTACAAGTCCCGTCTCTGGCCACGGCAGCGCTCTCAGTCCTTTTGTGCTCCTGATGAATAAAAGGTAGTATGGACCCGGTAACATTTGCGTACGGCCATACCACCCTGATCACGCCCGATCTCGTCTGATCTCGGAAGCTAAGCAGGGTCGGGCCTGGTTAGTACTTGGATGGGTGACCGCCTGGGAATACCAGGTGCTGTAAGCATTTTTATTTTTCTGCTCGAGATCAATGGCTGCAATGGTCTGCCGTGCCCTGATCTTTAGCGCCCACTGTTTGGGAGAATTTAAGCAACATACAGACACTGACAACTTCTCTCCAAACTCTATTTGTGAAACATGCAGACACTGTTGTGACGCCGGCAGCAGGGAGCATCAGAGGGCTGCAACGACAGAGATACATTGCAGTCTATCCCTGGTGTTGCAACGCTACATTTCTTCAAAAGATCACTCAACCGCACACGCAGTGTATTGCATTGCGTTTTGATATGGTACTTTGAGTATGGAATAAAGTCTCTATGCATTGCTTTCCTTCATTATGGATCTAATCATTGTTTCTGTACATGTCCCGTCTCTGGCCACGGCAGCGCTCTCAGTCCTTTTGTGCTCCTGCTGAATAAAAGGTAGTATGGACCCGGTAACATTTGCGTACGGCCATACCACCCTGATCACGCCCGATCTCGTCTGATCTCGGAAGCTAAGCAGGGTCGGGCCTGGTTAGTACTTGGATGGGTGACCGCCTGGGAATACCAGGTGCTGTAAGCATATTTATTTTTCTGCTCGAGATCAATGGCTGCAATGGTCTGCCGTGCCCTGATCTTTAGCGCCCACTGTTTGGGAGAATTTGAGCAACATACAGACACTGACAACGTCTCTCCAAACTCTATTTGTGAAAAATGCAGACACTGTTGTGACGCCGGCAGCAGGGAGCATCAGAGGGCTGCAACGACAGAGATACATTGCAGTCTATCCCTGGTGTTGCAACGCTACATTTCTTCAAAAGATCACTCAACCGCACACGCAGTGTATTGCATTGCGTTTTGATATGGTACTTTGAGTATGGAATAAAGTCTTTATGCATTGCTTTCCTTCATTATGGATCTAATCATTGTTTCTGTACAAGTCCCGTCTCTGGCCACGGCAGCACTCTCAGTCCTTTTGTGCTCCTGCTGAATAAAAGGTAGTATGGACCCGGTAACATTTGCGTACGGCCATACCACCCTGATCACGCCCGATCTCGTCTGATCTCGGAAGCTAAGCAGGGTCGGGCATGGTTAGTACTTGGATGGGTGACCGCCTGGGAATACCAGGTGCTGTAAGCATTTTTATTTTTCTGCTCGAGATCAATGGCTGCAATGGTCTGCCGTGCCCTGATCCTTAGCGCCCACTGTTTGGGAGAATTTAATCAACATACAGACACCGACAACGTCTCTCCAAACTCTATTTGTGAAACATGCAGACACTGTTGTGACGCCGGCAGCAGGGAGCATCAGAGGGCTGCAACGACAGAGATACATTGCAGTCTATCCCTGGTGTTGCAACGCTACATTTCTTCAAAAGATCACTCAACCGCACACGCAGTGTATTGCATTGCGTTTTCATATGGTACTTTGAGTATGGAATAAAGTCTTTATGCATTGCTTTCCTTCATTATGGATCTAATCATTGTTTCTGTACAAGTCCCGTCTCTGGCCACGGCAGCGCTCTCAGTCCTTTTGTGCTCCTGCTGAATAAAAGGTAGTATGGACCCGGTAACATTTGCGTACGGCCATACCACCCTGATCACGCACGATCTCGTCTGATCTCGGAAGCTAAGCAGGGTCGGGCCTGGTTAGTACTTGGATGGGTGACCGCCTGGGAATACCAGGTGCTGTAAGCATAATTATTTTTCTGCTCGAGATCAATGGCTGCAATGGTCTGCCGTGCCCTGATCCTTAGCGCCCACTGTTTGGGAGAATATAAGCAACATACAGACACCGACAACGTCTCTCCAAACTCTATTTGTGAAACATGCAGACACTGTTGTGACGCCGGCAGCAGGGAGCATCAGAGGGCTGCAACGACAGAGATACATTGCAGTCTATCCCTGGTGTTGCAACGCTACATTTCTTCAAAAGATCACTCAACCGCACACGCAGTGTATTGCATTGCGTTTTCATATGGTACTTTGAGTATGGAATAAAGTCTTTATGCATTGCTTTCCTTCATTATGGATCTAATCATTGTTTCTGTACAAGTCCCGTCTCTGGCCACGGCAGCGCTCTCAGTCCTTTTGTGCTCCTGCTGAATAAAAGGTAGTATGGACCCGGTAACATTTGCGTACGGCCATACCACCCTGATCACGCCCGATCTCGTCTGATCTCGGAAGCTAAGCAGGGTCGGGCCTGGTTAGTACTTGGATGGGTGACCGCCTGGGAATACCAGGTGCTGTAAGCATTTTTATTTTTCTGCTCGAGATCAATGGCTGCAATGGTCTGCCGTGCCCTGATCTTTAGCGCCCACTGTTTGGGAGAATTTAAGCAACATACAGACACTGACAACGTCTCTCCAAACTCTATTTGTGAAACATGCAGACACTGTTGTGACGCCGGCAGCAGGGAGCATCAGAGGGCTGCAACGACAGAGATACATTACAGTCTATCCCTGGTGTTGCAACGCTACATTTCTTCAAAAGATCACTCAACCGCACACGCAGTGTATTGCATTGCGTTTTGATATGGTACTTTGAGTATGGAATAAAGTCTTTATGCATTGCTTTCCTTCATTATGGATCTAATCATTGTTTCTGTACAAGTCCCGTCTCTGGCCACGGCAGCGCTCTCAGTCCTTTTGTGCTCCTGCTGAATAAAAGGTAGTATGGACCCGGTAACATTTGCGTACGGCCATACAACCCTGATCACGCCCGATCTCGTCTGATCTCGGAAGCTAAGCAGGGTCGGGCCTGGTTAGTACTTGGATGGGTGACCGCCTGGGAATACCAGGTGCTGTAAGCATTTTTATTTTTCTGCTCGAGATCAATGGCTGCAATGGTCTGCCGTGCCCTGATCCTTAGCGCCCACTGTTTGGGAGAATATAAGCAACATACAGACACCGACAACGTCTCTCCAAACTCTATTTGTGAAACATGCAGACACTGTTGTGACGCCGGCAGCAGGGAGCATCAGAGGGCTGCAACGACAGAGATACATTGCAGTCTATCCCTGGTGTTGCAACGCAACATTTCTTCAAAAGATCACTCAACCGCACACGCAGTGTATTGCATTGCGTTTTGATATGGTACTTTGAGTATGGAATAAAGTCTTTATGCATTGCTTTCCTTCATTATGGATCTAATCATTGTTTCTGTACAAGTCCCGTCTCTGGCCACGGCAGCGCTCTCAGTCCTTTTGTGCTCCTGCTGAATAAAAGGTAGTATGGACCCGGTAACATTTGCGTACGGCCATACCACCCTGATCACGCCCGGTCTCGTCTGATCTCGGAAGCTAAGCAGGGTCGGGCCTGGTTAGTACTTGGATGGGTGACCGCCTGGGAATACCAGGTGCTGTAAGCTTTTTTATTTTTCTGCTCGAGATCAATGGCTGCAATGGTCTGCCGTGCCCTGATCCTTAGCGCCCACTGTTTGGGAGAATTTAAGCAACATACAGACACTGACAACGTCTCTCCAAACTCTATTTGTGAAACATGCAGACACTGTTGTGACGCCGGCAGCAGGGAGCATCAGAGGGCTGCAACGACAGAGATACATTACAGTCTATCCCTGGTGTTGCAACGCTACATTTCTTCAAAAGATCACTCAACCGCACACGCAGTGTATTGCATTGCGTTTTGATATGGTACTTTGAGTATGGAATAAAGTCTTTATGCATTGCTTTCCTTCATTATGGATCTAATCATTGTTTCTGTACAAGTCCCGTCTCTGGCCACGGCAGCGCTCTCAGTCCTTTTGTGCTCCTGCTGAATAAAAGGTAGTATGGACCCGGTAACATTTGCGTACGGCCATACCACCCTGATCACGCCCGATCTCGTCTGATCTCGGAAGCTAAGCAGGGTCGGGCCTGGTCAGTACTTGGATGGGTGACCGCCTGGGAATACCAGGTGCTGTAAGCATAATTATTTTTCTGCTCGAGATCAATGGCTGCAATGGTCTGCCGTGCCCTGATCCTTAGCGCCCACTGTTTGGGAGAATATAAGCAACATACAGACACTGACAACGTCTCTCCAAACTCTATTTGTGAAACATGCAGACACTGTTGTGACGCCGGCAGCAGGGAGCATCAGAGGGCTGCAACGACAGAGATACATTGCAGTCTATCCCTGGTGTTGCAACGCTACATTTCTTCAAAAGATCACTCAACCGCACACGCAGTGTATTGCATTACGTTTTGATATGGTACATTGAGTCTGGAATAAAGTCTTTATGCATTGCTTTCCTTCATTATGGATCTAATCATTGTTTCTGTACAAGTCCCGTCTCTGGCCACGGCAGCACCCTCAGTCCTTATGTGCTCCTGCTGTATAAAACCTAGTATGGACCCGGAAATGTTAGTTTACGGCCATAACAGCCTGATCATGCCCGATCTCGTCTGATCTCGGAAGCTAAGCAGGGTCGGGCCTGGTTACTACATCGATGGGGGACCACCTGGTGCTGTAAGCACATTTATTTTTCAACTCGAGCTCATTGGCTGCAATGGCCTGCCGTGCCGTGATCTTTAGCGCCCACTGTTTGGGAGAATTTAAGCAACATACAGACACTGACAACGTCTCTCCAAACTCTATTTGAGAAACATGCAGACACACTAGTGACGCTGGCAGCAGGGACCAGCAGAGAGATGCAGCGACCTCGGCATTTTTCTTCAGCTTTCACAAACACGCACACAGGGTGACTGGTCTTCTATTTGTTTTGTCGTCGTCTGTCAAACCGCTAAGTGGAGCGACGTGTTTGGGAAGCTGGACTCTTGGTCTGAGCATGTGTGGGCATCGCTTCTCGGCCTTTTGGCTAAGATCAAGTGTAGTATCTGTTCTTATCAGTTTAATATCTGATACGTCCCCTACCCGGGGACCATATATTAAATTGTTTTTTGGAACTGGGAGATGGAATAGGGGCTTGCTCCGTCCACTCCACGCATCGACCTGGTATTGCAGTACCTCCAGGACCGGTGCACCCCTCTCTCACTGTGAAAAATAAACTCCAATCACTCCAACTTATCCAACTGTAATGCTAAGCTGCTTCACTAAGAAAGTAACTCACCACGAGGCCTTCATGACCATGCGGTATGCCGAAGCCGGAAATGACAAACACACAGTCGCACACACTCATCTTATGCAAAACAATCCGTTTTATCATCAACATTCAGTCACTGCAAAATTTAAAGACTAGCCTCTTATCAAAAGTTAGAATGGACCCAAAGTGTGTGATTGATACAGTCTGGTTTAGCTTTCGCTTGCTCTCGGTTTTTAGTATGACTCGTTCTCAACATTACGTCATTCTTCTGTTAGGCGCACATGGCTAATTTGCATACGGGCAGAGATCTTTAGCGCCCACTGTTTGGGAGAATTTAAGCAACATACAGACACTGACAACGTCTCTCCAAACTCTATTTGTGAAACATGCAGACACTGTTGTGACGCCGGCAGCAGGGAGCATCAGAGGGCTGCAACGACAGAGATACATTACAGTCTATCCCTGGTGTTGCAACGCTACATTTCTTCAAAAGATCACTCAACCGCACACGCAGTGTATTGCATTGCGTTTTGATATGGTACTTTGAGTATGGAATAAAGTCTTTATGCATTGCTTTCCTTCATTATGGATCTAATCATTGTTTCTGTACAAGTCCCGTCTCTGGCCACGGCAGCGCTCTCAGTCCTTTTGTGCTCCTGCTGAATAAAAGGTAGTATGGACCCGGTAACATTTGCGTACGGCCATACCACCCTGATCACGCCCGATCTCGTCTGATCTCGGAAGCTAAGCAGGGTCGGGCCTGGTTAGTACTTGGATGGGTGACCGCCTGGGAATACCAGGTGCTGTAAGCATTTTTATTTTTCTGCTCGAGATCAATGGCTGCAATGGTCTGCCGTGCCCTGATCCTTAGCGCCCACTGTTTGGGAGAATATAAGCAACATACAGACACCGACAACGTCTCTCCAAACTCTATTTGTGAAACATGCAGACACTGTTGTGACGCCGGCAGCAGGGAGCATCAGAGGGCTGCAACGACAGAGATACATTGCAGTCTATCCCTGGTGTTGCAACGCTACATTTCTTCAAAAGATCACTCAACCGCACACGCAGTGTATTGCATTGCGTTTTGATATGGTACTTTGAGTATGGAATAAAGTCTTTATGCATTGCTTTCCTTCATTATGGATCTAATCATTGTTTCTGTACAAGTCCCGTCTCTGGCCACGGCAGCGCTCTCAGTCCTTTTGTGCTCCTGATGAATAAAAGGTAGTATGGACCCGGTAACATTTGCGTACGGCCATACCACCCTGATCACGCCCGATCTCGTCTGATCTCGGAAGCTAAGCAGGGTCGGGCCTGGTTAGTACTTGGATGGGTGACCGCCTGGGAATACCAGGTGCTGTAAGCATTTTTATTTTTCTGCTCGAGATCAATGGCTGCAATGGTCTGCCGTGCCCTGATCCTTAGCGCCCACTGTTTGGGAGAATATAAGCAACATACAGACACCGACAACGTCTCTCCAAACTCTATTTGTGAAACATGCAGACACTGTTGTGACGCCGGCAGCAGGGAGCATCAGAGGGCTGCAACGACAGAGATACATTGCAGTCTATCCCTGGTGTTGCAACGCTACATTTCTTCAAAAGATCACTCAACCGCACACGCAGTGTATTGCATTGCGTTTTGATATGGTACTTTGAGTATGGAATAAAGTCTTTATGCATTGCTTTCCTTCATTATGGATCTAATCATTGTTTCTGTACAAGTCCCGTCTCTGGCCACGGCAGCGCTCTCAGTCCTTTTGTGCTCCTGCTGAATAAAAGGTAGTATGGACCCGGTAACATTTGCGTACGGCCATACCACCCTGATCACGCCCGATCTCGTCTGATCTCGGAAGCTAAGCAGGGTCGGGCCTGGTTAGTACTTGGATGGGTGACCGCCTGGGAATACCAGGTGCTGTAAGCATTTTTATTTTTCTGCTCGAGATCAATGGCTGCAATGATCTGCCGTGCCCTGATCCTTAGCGCCCACTGTTTGGGAGAATATAAGCAACATACAGACACCGACAACGTCTCTCCAAACTCTATTTGTGAAACATGCAGACACTGTTGTGACGCCGGCAGCAGGGAGCATCAGAGGGCTGCAACGACAGAGATACATTGCAGTCTATCCCTGGTGTTGCAACGTTACATTTCTTCAAAAGATCACTCAACCGCACACGCAGTGTATTGCATTGCGTTTTCATATGGTACTTTGAGTATGGAATAAAGTCTTTATGCATTGCTTTCCTTCATTATGGATCTAATCATTGTTTCTGTACAAGTCCCGTCTCTGGCCACGGCAGCGCTCTCAGTCCTTTTGTGCTCCTGCTGAATAAAAGGTAGTATGGACCCGGTAACATTTGCGTACGGCCATACCACCCTGATCACGCCCGATCTCGTCTGATCTCGGAAGCTAAGCAGGGTCGGGCCTGGTTAGTACTTGGATGGGTGACCGCCTGGGAATACCAGGTGCTGTAAGCATAATTATTTTTCTGCTCGAGATCAATGGCTGCAATGGTCTGCCGTGCCCTGATCCTTAGCGCCCACTGTTTGGGAGAATATAAGCAACATACAGACACCGACAACGTCTCTCCAAACTCTATTTGTGAAACATGCAGACACTGTTGTGACGCCGGCAGCAGGGAGCATCAGAGGGCTGCAACGACAGAGATACATTGCAGTCTATCCCTGGTGTTGCAACGCTACATTTCTTCAAAAGATCACTCAACCGCACACGCAGTGTATTGCATTGCGTTTTGATATGGTACTTTGAGTATGGAATAAAGTCTTTATGCATTGCTTTCCTTCATTATGGATCTAATCATTGTTTCTGTACAAGTCCCGTCTCTGGCCACGGCAGCGCTCTCAGTCCTTTTGTGCTCCTGCTGAATAAAAGGTAGTATGGACCCGGTAACATTTGCGTACGGCCATACCACCCTGATCACGCCCGATCTCGTCTGATCTCGGAAGCTAAGCAGGGTCGGGCCTGGTCAGTACTTGGATGGGTGACCGCCTGGGAATACCAGGTGCTGTAAGCATAATTATTTTTCTGCTCGAGATCAATGGCTGCAATGGTCTGCCGTGCCCTGATCCTTAGCGCCCACTGTTTGGGAGAATATAAGCAACATACAGACACCGACAACGTCTCTCCAAACTCTATTTGTGAAACATGCAGACACTGTTGTGACGCCGGCAGCAGGGAGCATCAGAGGGCTGCAACGACAGAGATACATTGCAGTCTATCCCTGGTGTTGCAACGTTACATTTCTTCAAAAGATCACTCAACCGCACACGCAGTGTATTGCATTGCGTTTTCATATGGTACTTTGAGTATGGAATAAAGTCTTTATGCATTGCTTTCCTTCATTATGGATCTAATCATTGTTTCTGTACAAGTCCCGTCTCTGGCCACGGCAGCGCTCTCAGTCCTTTTGTGCTCCTGCTGAATAAAAGGTAGTATGGACCCGGTAACATTTGCGTACGGCCATACCACCCTGATCACGCCCGATCTCGTCTGATCTCGGAAGCTAAGCAGGGTCGGGCCTGGTTAGTACTTGGATGGGTGACCGCCTGGGAATACCAGGTGCTGTAAGCATAATTATTTTTCTGCTCGAGATCAATGGCTGCAATGGTCTGCCGTGCCCTGATCCTTAGCGCCCACTGTTTGGGAGAATATAAGCAACATACAGACACCGACAACGTCTCTCCAAACTCTATTTGTGAAACATGCAGACACTGTTGTGACGCCGGCAGCAGGGAGCATCAGAGGGCTGCAACGACAGAGATACATTGCAGTCTATCCCTGGTGTTGCAACGCTACATTTCTTCAAAAGATCACTCAACCGCACACGCAGTGTATTGCATTGCGTTTTGATATGGTACTTTGAGTATGGAATAAAGTCTTTATGCATTGCTTTCCTTCATTATGGATCTAATCATTGTTTCTGTACAAGTCCCGTCTCTGGCCACGGCAGCGCTCTCAGTCCTTTTGTGCTCCTGCTGAATAAAAGGTAGTATGGACCCGGTAACATTTGCGTACGGCCATACCACCCTGATCACGCCCGATCTCGTCTGATCTCGGAAGCTAAGCAGGGTCGGGCCTGGTCAGTACTTGGATGGGTGACCGCCTGGGAATACCAGGTGCTGTAAGCATAATTATTTTTCTGCTCGAGATCAATGGCTGCAATGGTCTGCCGTGCCCTGATCCTTAGCGCCCACTGTTTGGGAGAATATAAGCAACATACAGACACCGACAACGTCTCTCCAAACTCTATTTGTGAAACATGCAGACACTGTTGTGACGCCGGCAGCAGGGAGCATCAGAGGGCTGCAACGACAGAGATACATTGCAGTCTATCCCTGGTGTTGCAACGCTACATTTCTTCAAAAGATCACTCAACCGCACACGCAGTGTATTGCATTGCGTTTTCATATGGTACTTTGAGTATGGAATAAAGTCTTTATGCATTGCTTTCCTTCATTATGGATCTAATCATTGTTTCTGTACAAGTCCCGTCTCTGGCCACGGCAGCGCTCTCAGTCCTTTTGTGCTCCTGCTGAATAAAAGGTAGTATGGACCCGGTAACATTTGCGTACGGCCATACCACCCTGATCACGCCCGATCTCGTCTGATCTCGGAAGCTAAGCAGGGTCGGGCCTGGTTAGTACTTGGATGGGTGACCGCCTGGGAATACCAGGTGCTGTAAGCATTTTTATTTTTCTGCTCGAGATCAATGGCTGCAATGGTCTGCCGTGCCCTGATCTTTAGCGCCCACTGTTTGGGAGAATTTAAGCAACATACAGACACTGACAACTTCTCTCCAAACTCTATTTGTGAAACATGCAGACACTGTTGTGACGCCGGCAGCAGGGAGCATCAGAGGGCTGCAACCACAGAGATACATTGCAGTCTATCCCTGGTGTTGCAACGCTACATTTCTTCAAAAGATCACTCAACCGCACACGCAGTGTATTGCATTGCGTTTTGATATGGTACTTTGAGTATGGAATAAAGTCTCTATGCATTGCTTTCCTTCATTATGGATCTAATCATTGTTTCTGTACATGTCCCGTCTCTGGCCACGGCAGCGCTCTCAGTCCTTTTGTGCTCCTGCTGAATAAAAGGTAGTATGGACCCGGTAACATTTGCGTACGGCCATACCACCCTGATCACGCCCGATCTCGTCTGATCTCGGAAGCTAAGCAGGGTCGGGCCTGGTTAGTACTTGGATGGGTGACCGCCTGGGAATAACAGGTGCTGTAAGCATATTTATTTTTCTGCTCGAGATCAATGGCTGCAATGGTCTGCCGTGCCCTGATCTTTAGCGCCCACTGTTTGGGAGAATTTAAGCAACATACAGACACTGACAACGTCTCTCCAAACTCTATTTGTGAAACATGCAGACACTGTTGTGACGCCGGCAGCAGGGAGCATCAGAGGGCTGCAACGACAGAGATACATTACAGTCTATCCCTGGTGTTGCAACGCTACATTTCTTCAAAAGATCACTCAACCGCACACGCAGTGTATTGCATTGCGTTTTGATATGGTACTTTGAGTATGGAATAAAGTCTTTATGCATTGCTTTCCTTCATTATGGATCTAATCATTGTTTCTGTACAAGTCCCGTCTCTGGCCACGGCAGCGCTCTCAGTCCTTTTGTGCTCCTGCTGAATAAAAGGTAGTATGGACCCGGTAACATTTGCGTACGGCCATACCACCCTGATCACGCCCGATCTCGTCTGATCTCGGAAGCTAAGCAGGGTCGGGCCTGGTTAGTACTTGGATGGGTGACCGCCTGGGAATACCAGGTGCTGTAAGCATTTTAATTTTTCTGCTCGAGATCAATGGCTGCAATGGTCTGCCGTGCCCTGATCCTTAGCGCCCACTGTTTGGGAGAATATAAGCAACATACAGACACCGACAACGTCTCTCCAAACTCTATTTGTGAAACATGCAGACACTGTTGTGACGCCGGCAGCAGGGAGCATCAGAGGGCTGCAACGACAGAGATACATTGCAGTCTATCCCTGGTGTTGCAACGCTACATTTCTTCAAAAGATCACTCAACCGCACACGCAGTGTATTGCATTGCGTTTTGATATGGTACTTTGAGTATGGAATAAAGTCTTTATGCATTGCTTTCCTTCATTATGGATCTAATCATTGTTTCTGTACAAGTCCCGTCTCTGGCCACGGCAGCGCTCTCAGTCCTTTTGTGCTCCTGCTGAATTAAAGGTAGTATGGACCCGATAACATTTGCGTACGGCCATACCACCCTGATCACGCCCGATCTCGTCTGATCTCGGAAGCTAAGCAGGGTCGGGCCTGGTTAGTACTTGGATGGGTGACCGCCTGGGAATACCAGGTGCTGTAAGCATATTTATTTTTCTGCTCGAGATTAATGGCTGCAATGGTCTGCCGTGCCCTGATCTTTAGCGCCCACTGTTTGGGAGAATTTAAGCAACATACAGACACCGACAACGTCTCTCCAAACTCTATTTGTGAAACATGCAGACACTGTTGTGACGCCGGCAGCAGGGAGCATCAGAGGGCTGCAACGACAGATATACATTGCAGTCTATCCCTGGTGTTGCAACGCTACATTTCTTCAAAAGATCACTCAACCGCACACGCAGTGTATTGCATTGCGTTTTGATATGGTACTTTGAGTAGGGAATAAAGTCTTTATGCATTGCTTTCCTTCATTATGGATCGAATCATTGTTTCTGTACAAGTCCCGTCTCTGGCCACGGCAGCGCTCTCAGTCCTTTTGTGCTCCTGCTGTATAAAACCTAGTATGGACCCGGAAATGTTAGTTTACGGCCATTACAGCCTGATCATGCCCGATCTCGTCTGATCTCGGAAGCTAAGCAGGGTCGGGCCTGGTTACTACATCGATGGGGGACCACCTGGTGCTGTAAGCACATTTATTTTTCAACTCGAGCTCATTGGCTGCAATGGCCTGCCGTGCCGTGATCTTTAGCGCCCACTGTTTGGGAGAATTTAAGCAACATACAGACACTGACAACGTCTCTCCAAACTCTATTTGAGAAACATGCAGACACACTAGTGACGCTGGCAGCAGGGACCAGCAGAGAGATGCAGCGACCTCGGCATTTTTCTTCAGCTTTCACAAACACGCACACAGGGTGACTGGTCTTCTATTTGTTTTGTCGTCGTCTGTCAAACCGCTAAGTGGAGCGACGTGTTTGGGAAGCTGGACTCTTGGTCTGAGCATGTGTGGGCATCGCTTCTCGGCCTTTTGGCTAAGACAGTGATCACCTCCCTTGGCTGTCTATATACTGCCTATTTTGTGGCAATTATATAGCAGGTTTGGAGGATATTGCACCATCTTCTTGGTTAGTTGGGATCAAATATCAGTTGCTGATACCCTCTACCAAGAAGTCCATTGTCCAGGTAAGGTAAGTGGATTTTATTGTTGCCTGTATTTATTTGTTTATTTATTCTGTTTTTTTAGTATATTCAGTGTTTTATTGCTTTTAACCTCCTTCTATTTTAAGAGCGTGGTGTCTCCACCATGTCGGTTAACCAAACCGGCATGAGGAGGCACCACAGCGTACGTTTTAAATTGAAGTCATTAAATGGAACCGTAATTCAGATCTCCCGACTCGACTTTTCAAGGAAGCACATCCAAGGAATCCTGAAGTTTTCTGCGAATGACTTGAATTGTATTCTTACTCTGCCCTTTAACAAAGGATTCGATGTAAGCTTCGCAGCGGCAACAACCCTGAAAGAATTTTGGACACGCTACGACACGGTAAAAGACCAGTTTTCAGCATTTGAAGTGGAGAGACTAAATGACGATTCCATTAAAACCGTAATCGTCAGGATGTTCAATGAAACGGTAAATGCTGATGATATTTGTATATGGCTGGCAAGATACTGCACTGTGAGGGCCCAGGCCACCAAGGTGAGAGATGAGGACGGCATCTGGAATTGTTCATGGAGGGTCCCCATACAACAATGGCGGGACCCACATGGCTTCCAGGGCCTGAAACATCTCCCATCCATGATGGTTCTTGGAGAGAACAGGGGCTACATTCACTACCAGGGACAGCCCAAGCTCTGCCGCAAGTGTGGTGAGCAAGGGCACCTGGCGGAAGCGTGTACCAAGGTTGTTTGCGGCAAATGTAGAGAAATTGGACACTCTTTTGAAGAATGTACCAATGGCAGGAAGTGCAACCTCTGTGGAGACTCAAACCATCTCTTCAGAGACTGCCCGAAATCCTTTGCTAACAAAGTAAAACAAAATGCAAGGAAATTGGCAGACGGGGGTGCACAAACAATTGAAGACACCAGGCTGGAAGTAATAACTCTGATTGGGGGAGAGGGGGCGGGGCCTGAGGTTGCCCCACCTAGTGGTGAGGTGAAAGAGGCTGGTGGGGCCCAGGCAGCCGGTGGAGCTGAGATGGACTCCACTTCAGACTCTGAGGAATCCGTGAGTCTAGAAACAGACAGCCAGGGAGAAGAGTCTGAAGTGGAGTCCAGTGAAGCCTCCCTCCCAGGAGCCCAGCCTGGTAAGAGAGCAGTGTCAGAGTTGTCCTCTGAGACTCAAGGAGCCTCAGAGAAAAGGGGAAGACCTGGCTCCTCAGACAATCCATCTTTGGAGGATGCCAGAGTCTTCCCAAACAACCCTCCCAACACTCTCTCTTTTTTAAATATTGCACTGCAATCAACCCCAAAAGACTCAATTTTCGACCAAAGTAGAGTCTGGGAGGGAAATGAAGCAGACAACCTTTACTCATCTCCTATTGAGATAAAGGAAGAGCTTCTGTCACAAAGCATTGGATGACTTTTTTAGATGGTTTTAACCCATAGTTGTTTTTTAGTCTTTTAATGATTGTTTGTCTTTTTAACACCATAATCATGGTGCTCACCATTTCGACACTAAATGTAAGAAGTGTGAAATCAAAAGTTAGAGCACAAACGATTTTATCCTTTCTTAACAATTTTAAGTCAGATGTGTTTTTACTACAAGAATGTGCACTACCATTTTTAAACCAATACAGGGAATGGGAGGAAAAGTGGCCACATAAATCCTTATGGAGTGGTTCAAATGAAAACAAAAATGACGGGGTGGCCATTTTAATCAAAAATCCCTCAATCTTGGTGAAGGGCAGCACGGTGGTGAGAGACGGAAGGGCGCTTTTAGCACACTTGACTTTTATGGGAAGGGATTTTAATCTCTTAAACATTTATGGTTTTAACGACAAAAATGACAGACATGACCTTTTAAAAGAATTGCAGCCCCACATGCTAGGCAGAGCGCCTTTAGTTTTAGCGGGAGATTTTAATTGTATTTTAACTAGGAGCGATAGGAGAAGTGCGGGGGAAGATTTTAAAGTAGACAAGACGTCGGTTTTATTGCAGGCACAGTGCAGGGATTTTAAACTGAAAGACTGTTTTAAAACCGTGCATCCAAGAGAGGAGGGCTTCACCTGGTTCAGTAGTGACGGTGCCAGAGCCTCTCGAATAGACTATATTTTTACCAGAGACTGCCCGCCAACCGATGCTAGATTAACCCCCGTTTTCTTCTCCGATCACGCTATGCTCTCCTGCACCCTTTCACTCCCCTCAGGTGTGACAAAAGGTGGTGGTCTGTGGAAACTGAATTGCTCCCTGATAAAAGATAAAGATTTAGCCAGCCAGTACAGGGAGCAATTCAGTCAATGGCAGACCCTCCAAGACTTACACAAAACACGTGCACACTGGTGGGAAATGGTGAAGGAACGGACAAAGACTTTTTTTAGAAAGGCAGGGATGAAACAAAAGAAAATAGAAAACAAATGCATGATGGGGCTGCAGAAAAGACTGCAACGTTATTTTAAATTAAGACAACAAGGGTTTGATTACAATCAGGAAATAAGAGAGGTAAAAGAACAAATGTCGGCTCTAGCAGAAATCAAAAGCAAAGGAATAATTATTAGAAGTAAAGAAAGAGACATAGAAGAAGGGGAAAAATGCACACGATATTTCTTCAAGAAAATCATAAACAGCGGGGAGGGTATTTATAAATTAAAAAAGAGAAATGGAGAATACACAAAAACACAAGAAGAAACGATGGACGAAATAGAGTGTTTCTATGGAGAGCTGTATAAAAAAAAATGCATTGAAGAAGAACCAAAAGACAATATATTGAATGCCTTGAAAAAGAAGATCAGTGAGAGCGCATTTTTAACCCATGATTTTAACCTTTTAGAACTTTCCAATTGTTTGTCGAGTTTTAGAGGGGGAAAATCACCGGGGGAAGATGGGCTTTCACTTGAATTTTATCAGACCTTCTGGGACATTTTAGCAACCGACTTGTTGACTGTTTTTACAGAATTCCAAGGACTAGGCCGACTACCAGACAGTTTTAGATCAGGGATAGTGAAACTATTACACAAGAAAGACGACAAGACTGACCTGAAGAACTGGAGACCTATTACCCTTTTAAACGTGGACTGTAAACTTTTTAGCAAACTTTTAGCCAACAGAATGTCTGTTGTTTTAGGGGAGGTAATCCACCCGGATCAAACCTGTGGCATACCGGGGAGAAAGATCACTGACAGCCTCGTACTGATTAGAGACACCATCTGTTATGCGAGAGACAGAAACATTAGACTAGTAGTCCTAAATTTAGACTTTGAAAAAGCTTTCGATCGGGTCTCGCACCAGTACCTATTTCAGGTACTGCCTAAAATGGGTTTCCCACAAAGGTATGTAGAGTGGGTGGGATTGCTGTATCGGGACATCACCAGCAAATTCTTTGTTAACGGGCAACTTACAAAATCAGTAGACTTGCACTGCGGGGTCCGTCAGGGTTGTCCTTTATCTGCTCTCCTCTACGTGGCTTGCATAGAACCACTGGCACAGGTATTGAGAAGGGACAAATGGATTAAAGGGGTGGGCATACCGGGAAGTGGGGGACTTTTTAGCAAATGTGTTTTATATATGGACGACGTCAACATTTTATGTACAGACATCGGTTCATTACAGAAGGCACTGGACTTGACAGACTCCTACGGACTGGCCTCTGGGTCCAAACTCAACAGAGAGAAGACCCAAGCCCTTTTTTATGGACCATGGACGGTGACCGAGACGACTGGACTCCCCCTGACCGTGAAACAGACCGACTTGAAAATACTCGGGGTCAAATTTGACAGGGAGGGGGAGGGTACCAAAAATTGGCCGGACATGGTAGGAAAAGTGAGGCGGAGACTGGGATACTGGGGACTTAGAGGACTTACAATGGAAGGAAAGGTTTTAATCATTAAGTCAGTGATTTTACCTTTGCTTTTATTGGTATGCTCTGTTTTTATTCCACCCCGCAGAGTTCTTTTAGATCTAGAACGTGCCATTTTTTACTTCCTGTGGGGGTCTAAGTGGGAGAGACTCAAGAGAAACGAAATGAAAAAAACTAAAGAAAAAGGGGGAAAAGGAGTCCCAGACCTCAATTTATATTTAGGAAGCCGATATACAGCTCTACACATACAAAATGCAATGTCGGTACCCTGCCAAAAAAAAAGCACAGCAATGACCCGGTTCTGGATGGGTTCCTATCTGAAAAAGTTCAGTTTTTATGTTTCTGACCATAGGACGCCAGTATCTTTTAACCTGCCCCAGTCCTATGTTTTTATCAAGAAGTTTTTAAAAAAATATAACCTAGAAAACGAGGACTTAGAAGTCTTAAAAAGCCATCGTTTAATGATTGCGCTGGTGCAGGAGCGGGAACCAGTAAGTCCAGTGCGCGGGCTAGCACTCGGCGACCCCGCAACTGTTTGGCGAAATGTTAACCATCCTGTCCTCCCCAACAGACTCCGGGACCTGTCATGGATGGTAGCTCACGAGATCCTCCCAGTCAGAGCCGTCATGCACTCCCGGGGCATGGCCGCATCCGCAACATGCCCCCGACCAGGTTGTGGCGCGCCTGAGTCGGTGAGGCATCTGCTCTGGGAGTGCAGCGCTGCTGGAGACCAGTGGGCAACGGCCGGCTCCCTACTATTCCCGTACTTGCCAGCAGGGGAGGTCCTGACAGCCCAATTGGTGCTGTATGGGGTGAGCCAAAATACTGCAGTTAACTTCCCCAGGCAGTGGCTCACCCTAGCCGCCATTAAAGACGCCTTTTGGACCTCCAGAAACCTGCTGGTAAGGAAGCACAAGCTGATCCCCCCCTTGGCTGTGATCCGGATGGCCGCAGCAACGGTAAAAGTAGCCGTTGCTGCAGGCGGCAGGCCTAGGACACAGCCAAAATGAAGACATCGCCTCTGTGCCCATTCGGAGAAGGGAGCCGGAGCCACACACAGAAAGGTCGAGGCAGCGGCGGCCTGGCTCTCCGGGAGAGGCAGGTGGGAAGGAGCAGAGAGGGGAGGAGATCCTCTGAGCGACAGGTCCCGAGAGACCGACGCTGTTGGGAGGGCAGGACGGGGTACACTTTCTTTTAAATTTCTTTTAACTAAGTGTGTTCCCGCTCCTGCACAGCAGCATCTTTTAGTGTTGGTTTTTATTTTCTTTTTAAAACATAGGTTTTATTCTTGTTTTTATGGATGGTTATATTTTTTCAATTCCTTGTTGTTAAAAAAAAAAAAGAAACAAAACATTGTGTATGATTTAAAAAAAAAAAAAAAAATTGAACGAAACTGGAAACATGTGATGTGAAAGATAAGGTATTGCAACGTGTGTCAATAAAATTTTCGAATGAAAAAAAATCTGTTCTTATCAGTTTAATATCTGATACGTCCCCTACCCGGGGACCATATATTAAATAGTTTTTTGTAACTGGGAGATGGAATAGGGGCTTGCTCCGTCCACTCCACGCATCGACCTGGTATTGCAGTACCTCCAGGACCGGTGCACCCCTCTCTCACTGTGAAAAATAAACTCCAATCACTCCAACTTATCCAACTGTAAGGCTAAGCTGCTTCACTAAGAAAGTAACTCACCACGAGGCCTTCATGACCATGCGGTATGCCGAAGCCGGAAATGACAAACACACAGTCGCACACACTCATCTTATGCAAAACAATCCGTTTTATCATCAACATTCAGTCACTGCAAAGATTTAAAGACTAGCCTCTTATCAAAAGTTAGAATGGACCCAAAGTGTGTGATTGATACAGTCTGGTTTAGCTTTCGCTTGCTCTCGGTTTTTAGTATGACTCGTTCTCAACATTACGTCATTCTTCTGTTAGGCGCACATGGCTAATTTGCATACGGGCAGAGATCTTTAGCGCCCACTGTTTGGGAGAATTTAAGCAACATACAGACACTGACAACGTCTCTCCAAACTCTATTTGTGAAACATGCAGACACTGTTGTGACGCCGGCAGCAGGGAGCATCAGAGGGCTGCAACGACAGAGATACATTGCAGTCTATCCCTGGTGTTGCAACGCTACATTTCTTCAAAAGATCACTCAACCGCACACGCAGTGTATTGCATTGCGTTTTGATATGGTACTTTGAGTATGGAATAAAGTCTTTATGCATTGCTTTCCTTCATTATGGATCTAATCATTGTTTCTGTACAAGTCCCGTCTCTGGCCACGGCAGCGCTCTCAGTCCTTTTGTGCTCCTGCTGAATAAAAGGTAGTATGGACCCGGTAACATTTGCGTACGGCCATACCACCCTGATCACGGCCGATCTCGTCTGATCTCGGAAGCTATGCAGGGTCGGGCCTGGTTAGTACTTGGATGGGTGACCGCCTGGGAATACCAGGTGCTGTAAGCATTTTTATTTTTCTGCTCGAGATCAATGGCTGCAATGGTCTGCCGTGCCCTGATCCTTAGCGCCCACTGTTTGGGAGAATTTAAGCAACATACAGACACTGACAACGTCTCTCCAAACTCTATTTGTGAAAAATGCAGACACTGTTGTGACGCCGGCAGCAGGGAGCATCAGAGGGCTGCAACGACAGAGATACATTGCAGTCTATCCCTGGTGTTGCAACGCTACATTTCTTCAAAAGATCACTCAACCGCACACGCAGTGTATTGCATTGCGTTTTGATATGGTACTTTGAGTATGGAATAAAGTCTTTATGCATTGCTTTCCTTCATTATGGATCTAATCATTGTTTCTGTACAAGTCCCGTCTCTGGCCACGGCAGCGCTCTCAGTCCTTTTGTGCTCCTGCTGAATAAAAGGTAGTATGGACCCGGTAACATTTGCGTACGGCCATACCACCCTGATCACGCCCGGTCTCGTCTGATCTCGGAAGCTAAGCAGGGTCGGGCCTGGTTAGTACTTGGATGGGTGACCGCCTGGGAATACCAGGTGCTGTAAGCTTTTTTATTTTTCTGCTCGAGATCAATGGCTGCAATGGTCTGCCGTGCCCTGATCCTTAGCGCCCACTGTTTGGGAGAATTTAAGCAACATACAGACACTGACAACGTCTCTCCAAACTCTATTTGTGAAAAATGCAGACACTGTTGTGACGCCGGCAGCAGGGAGCATCAGAGGGCTGCAACGACAGAGATACATTGCAGTCTATCCCTGGTGTTGCAACGCTACATTTCTTCAAAAGATCACTCAACCGCACACGCAGTGTATTGCATTGCGTTTTGATATGGTACTTTGAGTATGGAATAAAGTCTTTATGCATTGCTTTCCTTCATTATGGATCTAATCATTGTTTCTGTACAAGTCCCGTCTCTGGCCACGGCAGCGCTCTCAGTCCTTTTGTGCTCCTGCTGAATAAAAGGTAGTATGGACCCGGTAACATTTGCGTACGGCCATACCACCCTGATCACGCCCGGTCTCGTCTGATCTCGGAAGCTAAGCAGGGTCGGGCCTGGTTAGTACTTGGATGGGTGACCGCCTGGGAATACCAGGTGCTGTAAGCTTTTTTATTTTTCTGCTCGAGATCAATGGCTGCAATGGTCTGCCGTGCCCTGATCCTTAGCGCCCACTGTTTGGGAGAATTTAAGCAACATACAGACACTGACAACGTCTCTCCAAACTCTATTTGTGAAACATGCAGACACTGTTGTGACGCCGGCAGCAGGGAGCATCAGAGGGCTGCAACGACAGAGATACATTGCAGTCTATCCCTGGTGTTGCAACGCTACATTTCTTCAAAAGATCACTCAACCGCACACGCAGTGTATTGCATTACGTTTTGATATGGTACATTGAGTCTGGAATAAAGTCTTTATGCATTGCTTTCCTTCATTATGGATCTAATCATTGTTTCTGTACAAGTCCCGTCTCTGGCCACGGCAGCACCCTCAGTCCTTATGTGCTCCTGCTGTATAAAACCTAGTATGGACCCGGAAATGTTAGTTTACGGCCATAACAGCCTGATCATGCCCGATTTCGTCTGATCTCGGAAGCTAAGCAGGGTCGGGCCTGGTTACTACATCGATGGGGGACCACCTGGTGCTGTAAGCACATTTATTTTTCAACTCGAGCTCATTGGCTGCAATGGACTGCCGTGCCGTGATCTTTAGCGCCCACTGTTTGGGAGAATTTAAGCAACATACAGACACTGACAACGTCTCTCCAAACTCTATTTGAGAAACATGCAGACACACTAGTGACGCTGGCAGCAGGGACCAGCAGAGAGATGCAGCGACCTCGGCATTTTTCTTCAGCTTTCACAAACACGCACACAGGGTGACTGGTCTTCTATTTGTTTTGTCGTCGTCTGTCAAACCGCTAAGTGGAGCGACGTGTTTGGGAAGCTGGACTCTTGGTCTGAGCATGTGTGGGCATCGCTTCTCGGCCTTTTGGCTAAGATCAAGTGTAGTATCTGTTCTTATCAGTTTAATATCTGATACGTCCCCTACCCGGGGACCATATATTAAATTGTTTTTTGGAACTGGGAGATGGAATAGGGGCTTGCTCCGTCCACTCCACGCATCGACCTGGTATTGCAGTACCTCCAGGACTGGTGCACCCCTCTCTCACTGTGAAAAATAAACTCCAATCACTCCAACTTATCCAACTGTAAGGCTAAGCTGCTTCACTAAGAAAGTAACTCACCACGAGGCCTTCATGACCATGCGGTATGCCGAAGCCGGAAATGACAAACACACAGTCGCACACACTCATCTTATGCAAAACAATCCGTTTTATCATCAACATTCAGTCACTGCAAAGATTTAAAGACTAGCCTCTTATCAAAAGTTAGAATGGACCCAAAGTGTGTGATTGATACAGTCTGGTTTAGCTTTCGCTTGCTCTCGGTTTTTAGTATGACTCGTTCTCAACATTACGTCATTCTTCTGTTAGGCGCACATGGCTAATTTGCATACGGGCAGAGATCTTTAGCGCCCACTGTTTGGGAGAATTTAAGCAACATACAGACACTGACAACGTCTCTCCAAACTCTATTTGTGAAACATGCAGACACTGTTGTGACGCCGGCAGCAGGGAGCATCAGAGGGCTGCAACGACAGAGATACATTGCAGTCTATCCCTGGTGTTGCAACGCTACATTTCTTCAAAAGATCACTCAACCGCACACGCAGTGTATTGCATTGCGTTTTGATATGGTACTTTGAGTATGGAATAAAGTCTTTATGCATTGCTTTCCTTCATTATGGATCTAATCATTGTTTCTGTACAAGTCCCGTCTCTGGCCACGGCAGCGCTCTCAGTCCTTTTGTGCTCCTGCTGAATAAAAGGTAGTATGGACCCGGTAACATTTGCGTACGGCCATACCACCCTGATCACGGCCGATCTCGTCTGATCTCGGAAGCTATGCAGGGTCGGGCCTGGTTAGTACTTGGATGGGTGACCGCCTGGGAGTACCAGGTGCTGTAAGCATTTTTATTTTTCTGCTCGAGATCAATGGCTGCAATGGTCTGCCGTGCCCTGATCCTTAGCGCCCACTGTTTGGGAGAATTTAAGCAACATACAGACACTGACAACGTCTCTCCAAACTCTATTTGTGAAACATGCAGACACTGTTGTGACGCCGGCAGCAGGGAGCATCAGAGGGCTGCAACGACAGAGATACATTGCAGTCTATCCCTGGTGTTGCAACGCTACATTTCTTCAAAAGATCACTCAACCGCACACGCAGTGTATTGCATTGCGTTTTGATATGGTACTTTGAGTATGGAATAAAGTCTTTATGCATTGCTTTCCTTCATTATGGATCTAATCATTGTTTCTGTACAAGTCCCGTCTCTGGCCACGGCAGCGCTCTCAGTCCTTTTGTGCTCCTGCTGAATAAAAGGTAGTATGGACCCGGTAACATTTGCGTACGGCCATACCACCATGATCACGCCCGGTCTCGTCTGATCTCGGAAGCTAAGCAGGGTCGGGCCTGGTAAGTACTTGGATGGGTGACCGCCTGAAAATACCAGGTGCTGTAAGCTTTTTTATTTTTCTGCTCGAGATCAATGGCTGCAATGGTCTGCCGTGCCCTGATCCTTAGCGCCCACTGTTTGGGAGAATTTAAGCAACATACAGACACTGACAACGTCTCTCCAAACTCTATTTGTGAAACATGCAGACACTGTTGTGACGCCGGCAGCAGGGAGCATCAGAGGGCTGCAACGACAGAGATACATTGCAGTCTATCCCTGGTGTTGCAACGCTACATTTCTTCAAAAGATCACTCAACCGCACACGCAGTGTATTGCATTACGTTTTGATATGGTACATTGAGTCTGGAATAAAGTCTTTATGCATTGCTTTCCTTCATTATGGATCTAATCATTGTTTCTGTACAAGTCCCGTCTCTGGCCACGGCAGCACCCTCAGTCCTTATGTGCTCCTGCTGTATAAAACCTAGTATGGACCCGGAAATGTTAGTTTACGGCCATAACAGCCTGATCATGCCCGATCTCGTCTGATATCGGAAGCTAAGCAGGGTCGGGCCTGGTTACTACATCGATGGGGGACCACCTGGTGCTGTAAGCACATTTATTTTTCAACTCGAGCTCATTGGCTGCAATGGCCTGCCGTGCCGTGATCTTTAGCGCCCACTGTTTGGGAGAATTTAAGCAACATACAGACACTGACAACGTCTCTCCAAACTCTATTTGAGAAACATGCAGACACACTAGTGACGCTGGCAGCAGGGACCAGCAGAGAGATGCAGCGACCTCGGCATTTTTCTTCAGCTTTCACAAACACGCACACAGGGTGACTGGTCTTCTATTTGTTTTGTCGTCGTCTGTCAAACCGCTAAGTGGAGCGACGTGTTTGGGAAGCTGGACTCTTGGTCTGAGCATGTGTGGGCATCGCTTCTCGGCCTTTTGGCTAAGATCAAGTGTAGTATCTGTTCTTATCAGTTTAATATCTGATACGTCCCCTACCCGGGGACCATATATTAAATTGTTTTTTGGAACTGGGAGATGGAATAGGGGCTTGCTCCGTCCACTCCACGCATCGACCTGGTATTGCAGTACCTCCAGGACCGGTGCACCCCTCTCTCACTGTGAAAAATAAACTCCAATCACTCCAACTTATCCAACTGTAAGGCTAAGCTGCTTCACTAAGAAAGTAACTCACCACGAGGCCTTCATGACCATGCGGTATGCCGAAGCCGGAAATGACAAACACACAGTCGCACACACTCATCTTATGCAAAACAATCCGTTTTATCATCAACATTCAGTCACTGCAAAGATTTAAAGACTAGCCTCTTATCAAAAGTTAGAATGGACCCAAAGTGTGTGATTGATACAGTCTGGTTTAGCTTTCGCTTGCTCTCGGTTTTTAGTATGACTCGTTCTCAACATTACGTCATTCTTCTGTTAGGCGCACATGGCTAATTTGCATACGGGCAGAGATCTTTAGCGCCCACTGTTTGGGAGAATTTAAGCAACATACAGACACTGACAACGTCTCTCCAAACTCTATTTGTGAAACATGCAGACACTGTTGTGACGCCGGCAGCAGGGAGCATCAGAGGGCTGCAACGACAGAGATACATTGCAGTCTATCCCTGGTGTTGCAACGCTACATTTCTTCAAAAGATCACTCAACCGCACACGCAGTGTATTGCATTACGTTTTGATATGGTACATTGAGTCTGGAATAAAGTCTTTATGCATTGCTTTCCTTCATTATGGATCTAATCATTGTTTCTGTACAAGTCCCGTCTCTGGCCACGGCAGCACCCTCAGTCCTTATGTGCTCCAGCTGTATAAAACCTAGTATGGACCCGGAAATGTTAGTTTACGGCCATAACAGCCTGATCATGCCCGATCTCGTCTGATCTCGGAAGCTAAGCAGGGTCGGGCCTGGTTACTACATCGATGGGGGACCACCTGGTGCTGTAAGCACATTTATTTTTCAACTCGAGCTCATTGGCTGCAATGGTCTGCCGTGCCCTGATCCTTAGCGCCCACTGTTTGGGAGAATTTAAGCAACATACAAACACTGACAACGTCTCTCCAAACTCTATTTGTGAAACATGCAGACACTGTTGTGACGCCGGCAGCAGGGAGCATCAGAGGGCTGCAACGACAGAGATACATTGCAGTCTATCCCTGGTGTTGCAACGCTACATTTCTTCAAAAGATCACTCAACCGCACACGCAGTGTATTGCATTGCGTTTTGATATGGTACTTTGAGTATGGAATAAAGTCTTTATGCATTGCTTTCCTTCATTATGGATCTAATCATTGTTTCTGTACAAGTCCCGTCTCTGGCCACGGCAGCGCTCTCAGTCCTTTTGTGCTCCTGCTGAATAAAAGGTAGTATGGACCCGGTAACATTTGCGTACGGCCATACCACCCTGATCACGACCGGTCTCGTCTGATCTCGGAAGCTAAGCAGGGTCGGGCCTGGTTAGTACTTGGATGGGTGACCGCCTGGGAATACCAGGTGCTGTAAGCTTTTTTATTTTTCTGCTCGAGATCAATGGCTGCAATTGTCTGCCGTGCCCTGATCCTTAGCGCCCACTGTTTGGGAGAATTTAAGCAACATACAGACACTGACAACGTCTCTCCAAACTCTATTTGTGAAACATGCAGACACTGTTGTGACGCCGGCAGCAGGGAGCATCAGAGGGCTGCAACGACAGAGATACATTGCAGTCTATCCCTGGTGTTGCAACGCTACATTTCTTCAAAAGATCACTCAACCGCACACGCAGTGTATTGCATTGCGTTTTCATATGGTACTTTGAGTATGGAATAAAGTCTTTATGCATTGCTTTCCTTCATTATGGATCTAATCATTGTTTCTGTACAAGTCCCGTCTCTGGCCACGGCAGCGCTCTCAGTCCTTTTGTGCTCCTGCTGAATAAAAGGTAGTATGGACCCGGTAACATTTGCGTACGGCCATACCACCCTGATCACGCCCGATCTCGTCTGATCTCGGAAGCTAAGCAGGGTCGGGCCTGGTTAGTACTTGGATGGGTGACCGCCTGGGAATACCAGGTGCTGTAAGCATTTTTATTTTTCTGCTCGAGATCAATGGCTGCAATGGTCTGCCGTGCCCTGATCTTTAGCGCCCACTGTTTGGGAGAATTTAAGCAACATACAGACACTGACAACGTCTCTCCAAACTCTATTTGTGAAAAATGCAGACACTGTTGTGACGCCGGCAGCAGGGAGCATCAGAGGGCTGCAACGACAGAGATACATTGCAGTCTATCCCTGGTGTTGCAACGCTACATTTCTTCAAAAGATCACTCAACCGCACACGCAGTGTATTGCATTGCGTTTTGATATGGTACTTTGAGTATGGAATAAAGTCTTTATGCATTGCTTTCCTTCATTATGGATCTAATCATTGTTTCTGTACAAGTCCCGTCTCTGGCCACGGCAGCGCTCTCAGTCCTTTTGTGCTCCTGCTGAATAAAAGGTAGTATGGACCCGGTAACATTTGCGTACGGCCATACCACCCTGATCACGCCCGATCTCGTCTGATCTCGGAAGCTAAGCAGGGTCGGGCCTGGTTAGTACTTGGATGGGTGACCGCCTGGGAATACCAGGTGCTGTAAGCATTTTTATTTTTCTGCTCGAGATCAATGGCTGCAATGGTCTGCCGTGCCCTGATCCTTAGCGCCCACTGTTTGGGAGAATATAAGCAACATACAGACACCGACAACGTCTCTCCAAACTCTATTTGTGAAACATGCAGACACTGTTGTGACGCCGGCAGCAGGGAGCATCAGAGGGCTGCAACGACAGAGATACATTGCAGTCTATCCCTGGTGTTGCAACGCAACATTTCTTCAAAAGATCACTCAACCGCACACGCAGTGTATTGCATTGCGTTTTGATATGGTACTTTGAGTATGGAATAAAGTCTTTATGCATTGCTTTCCTTCATTATGGATCTAATCATTGTTTCTGTACAAGTCCCGTCTCTGGCCACGGCAGCGCTCTCAGTCCTTTTGTGCTCCTGCTGAATAAAAGGTAGTATGGACCCGGTAACATTTGCGTACGGCCATACCACCCTGATCACGCCCGGTCTCGTCTGATCTCGGAAGCTAAGCAGGGTCGGGCCTGGTTAGTACTTGGATGGGTGACCGCCTGGGAATACCAGGTGCTGTAAGCTTTTTTATTTTTCTGCTCGAGATCAATGGCTGCAATGGTCTGCCGTGCCCTGATCCTTAGCGCCCACTGTTTGGGAGAATTTAAGCAACATACAGACACTGACAACGTCTCTCCAAACTCTATTTGTGAAACATGCAGACACTGTTGTGACGCCGGCAGCAGGGAGCATCAGAGGGCTGCAACGACAGAGATACATTGCAGTCTATCCCTGGTGTTGCAACGCTACATTTCTTCAAAAGATCACTCAACCGCACACGCAGTGTATTGCATTACGTTTTGATATGGTACATTGAGTCTGGAATAAAGTCTTTATGCATTGCTTTCCTTCATTATGGATCTAATCATTGTTTCTGTACATGTCCCGTCTCTGGCCACGGCAGCGCTCTCAGTCCTTTTGTGCTCCTGCTGAATAAAAGGTAGTATGGACCCGGTAACATTTGCGTACGGCCATACCACCCTGATCACGCCCGATCTCGTCTGATCTCGGAAGCTAAGCAGGGTCGGCCCTGGTTAGTACTTGGATGGGTGACCGCCTGGGAATACCAGGTGCTGTAAGCTCTTTTATTTTTCTGCTCGAGATCAATGGCTGCAATGGTCTGCCGTGCCCTGATCCTTAGCGCCCACTGTTTGGGAGAATTTAATCAACATACAGACACCGACAACGTCTCTCCAAACTCTATTTGTGAAACATGCAGACACTGTTGTGACGCCGGCAGCAGGGAGCATCAGAGGGCTGCAACGACAGAGATACATTGCAGTCTATCCCTGGTGTTGCAACGCTACATTTCTTCAAAAGATCACTCAACCGCACACGCAGTGTATTGCATTGCGTTTTCATATGGTACTTTGAGTATGGAATAAAGTCTTTATGCATTGCTTTCCTTCATTATGGATCTAATCATTGTTTCTGTACAAGTCCCGTCTCTGGCCACGGCAGCGCTCTCAGTCCTTTTGTGCTCCTGCTGAATAAAAGGTAGTATGGACCCGGTAACATTTGCGTACGGCCATACCACCCTGATCACGCCCGATCTCGTCTGATCTCGGAAGCTAAGCAGGGTCGGGCCTGGTCAGTACTTGGATGGGTGACCGCCTGGGAATACCAGGTGCTGTAAGCATAATTATTTTTCTGCTCGAGATCAATGGCTGCAATGGTCTGCCGTGCCCTGATCCTTAGCGCCCACTGTTTGGGAGAATATAAGCAACATACAGACACCGACAACGTCTCTCCAAACTCAATTTGTGAAACATGCAGACACTGTTGTGACGCCGGCAGCAGGGAGCATCAGAGGGCTGCAACGACAGAGATACATTGCAGTCTATCCCTGGTGTTGCAACGCTACATTTCTTCAAAAGATCACTCAACCGCACACGCAGTGTATTGCATTGCGTTTTCATATGGTACTTTGAGTATGGAATAAAGTCTTTATGCATTGCTTTCCTTCATTATGGATCTAATCATTGTTTCTGTACAAGTCCCGTCTCTGGCCACGGCAGCGCTCTCAGTCCTTTTGTGCTCCTGCTGAATAAAAGGTAGTATGGACCCGGTAACATTTGCGTACGGCCATACCACCCTGATCACGCCCGATCTCGTCTGATCTCGGAAGCTAAGCAGGGTCGGGCCTGGTTAGTACTTGGATGGGTGACCGCCTGGGAATACCAGGTGCTGTAAGCATTTTTATTTTTCTGCTCGAGATCAATGGCTGCAATGGTCTGCCGTGCCCTGATCTTTAGCGCCCACTGTTTGGGAGAATTTAAGCAACATACAGACACTGACAACTTCTCTCCAAACTCTATTTGTGAAACATGCAGACACTGTTGTGACGCCGGCAGCAGGGAGCATCAGAGGGCTGCAACGACAGAGATACATTGCAGTCTATCCCTGGTGTTGCAACGCTACATTTCTTCAAAAGATCACTCAACCGCACACGCAGTGTATTGCATTGCGTTTTGATATGGTACTTTGAGTATGGAATAAAGTCTCTATGCATTGCTTTCCTTCATTATGGATCTAATCATTGTTTCTGTACATGTCCCGTCTCTGGCCACGGCAGCGCTCTCAGTCCTTTTGTGCTCCTGCTGAATAAAAGGTAGTATGGACCCGGTAACATTTGCGTACGGCCATACCACCCTGATCACGCCCGATCTCGTCTGATCTCGGAAGCTAAGCAGGGTCGGGCCTGGTTAGTACTTCGATGGGTGACCGCCTGGGAATACCAGGTGCTGTAAGCATATTTATTTTTCTGCTCGAGATCAATGGCTGCAATGGTCTGCCGTGCCCTGATCTTTAGCGCCCACTGTTTGGGAGAATTTGAGCAACATACAGACACTGACAACGTCTCTCCAAACTCTATTTGTGAAAAATGCAGACACTGTTGTGACGCCGGCAGCAGGGAGCATCAGAGGGCTGCAACGACAGAGATACATTGCAGTCTATCCCTGGTGTTGCAACGCTACATTTCTTCAAAAGATCACTCAACCGCACACGCAGTGTATTGC
Organism: Pollachius pollachius; assembly: GCF_949987615.1. Taxonomy (NCBI): domain Eukaryota; kingdom Metazoa; phylum Chordata; class Actinopteri; order Gadiformes; family Gadidae; genus Pollachius; species Pollachius pollachius. The sequence goes on from NW_027641152.1 coordinate 57,430, forward strand.
ATTGCGTTTTGATATGGTACTTTGAGTATGGAATAAAGTCTTTATGCATTGCTTTCCTTCATTATGGATCTAATCATTGTTTCTGTACAAGTCCCGTCTCTGGCCACGGCAGCACTCTCAGTCCTTTTGTGCTCCTGCTGAATAAAAGGTAGTATGGACCCGGTAACATTTGCGTACGGCCATACCACCCTGATCACGCCCGATCTCGTCTGATCTCGGAAGCTAAGCAGGGTCGGGCATGGTTAGTACTTGGATGGGTGACCGCCTGGGAATACCAGGTGCTGTAAGCATTTTTATTTTTCTGCTCGAGATCAATGGCTGCAATGGTCTGCCGTGCCCTGATCCTTAGCGCCCACTGTTTGGGAGAATTTAATCAACATACAGACACCGACAACGTCTCTCCAAACTCTATTTGTGAAACATGCAGACACTGTTGTGACGCCGGCAGCAGGGAGCATCAGAGGGCTGCAACGACAGAGATACATTGCAGTCTATCCCTGGTGTTGCAACGCTACATTTCTTCAAAAGATCACTCAACCGCACACGCAGTGTATTGCATTGCGTTTTCATATGGTACTTTGAGTATGGAATAAAGTCTTTATGCATTGCTTTCCTTCATTATGGATCTAATCATTGTTTCTGTACAAGTCCCGTCTCTGGCCACGGCAGCGCTCTCAGTCCTTTTGTGCTCCTGCTGAATAAAAGGTAGTATGGACCCGGTAACATTTGCGTACGGCCATACCACCCTGATCACGCACGATCTCGTCTGATCTCGGAAGCTAAGCAGGGTCGGGCCTGGTTAGTACTTGGATGGGTGACCGCCTGGGAATACCAGGTGCTGTAAGCATAATTATTTTTCTGCTCGAGATCAATGGCTGCAATGGTCTGCCGTGCCCTGATCCTTAGCGCCCACTGTTTGGGAGAATATAAGCAACATACAGACACCGACAACGTCTCTCCAAACTCTATTTGTGAAACATGCAGACACTGTTGTGACGCCGGCAGCAGGGAGCATCAGAGGGCTGCAACGACAGAGATACATTGCAGTCTATCCCTGGTGTTGCAACGCTACATTTCTTCAAAAGATCACTCAACCGCACACGCAGTGTATTGCATTGCGTTTTCATATGGTACTTTGAGTATGGAATAAAGTCTTTATGCATTGCTTTCCTTCATTATGGATCTAATCATTGTTTCTGTACAAGTCCCGTCTCTGGCCACGGCAGCGCTCTCAGTCCTTTTGTGCTCCTGCTGAATAAAAGGTAGTATGGACCCGGTAACATTTGCGTACGGCCATACCACCCTGATCACGCCCGATCTCGTCTGATCTCGGAAGCTAAGCAGGGTCGGGCCTGGTTAGTACTTGGATGGGTGACCGCCTGGGAATACCAGGTGCTGTAAGCATTTTTATTTTTCTGCTCGAGATCAATGGCTGCAATGGTCTGCCGTGCCCTGATCTTTAGCGCCCACTGTTTGGGAGAATTTAAGCAACATACAGACACTGACAACGTCTCTCCAAACTCTATTTGTGAAAAATGCAGACACTGTTGTGACGCCGGCAGCAGGGAGCATCAGAGGGCTGCAACGACAGAGATACATTGCAGTCTATCCCTGGTGTTGCAACGCTACATTTCTTCAAAAGATCACTCAACCGCACACGCAGTGTATTGCATTGCGTTTTGATATGGTACTTTGAGTATGGAATAAAGTCTTTATGCATTGCTTTCCTTCATTATGGATCTAATCATTGTTTCTGTACATGTCCCGTCTCTGGCCACGGCAGCGCTCTCAGTCCTTTTGTGCTCCTGCTGAATAAAAGGTAGTATGGACCCGGTAACATTTGGGTACGGCCATACCACCCTGATCACGCCCGATCTCGTCTGATCTCGGAAGCTAAGCAGGGTCGGGCCTGGTTAGTACTTGGATGGGTGACCGCCTGGGAATACCAGGTGCTGTAAGCATTTTTATTTTTCTGCTCGAGATCAATGGCTGCAATGGTCTGCCGTGCCCTGATCCTTAGCGCCCACTGTTTGGGAGAATATAAGCAACATACAGACACCGACAACGTCTCTCCAAACTCTATTTGTGAAACATGCAGACACTGTTGTGACGCCGGCAGCAGGGAGCATCAGAGGGCTGCAACGACAGAGATACATTGCAGTCTATCCCTGGTGTTGCAACGCTACATTTCTTCAAAAGATCACTCAACCGCACACGCAGTGTATTGCATTGCGTTTTGATATGGTACTTTGAGTATGGAATAAAGTCTTTATGCATTGCTTTCCTTCATTATGGATCTAATCATTGTTTCTGTACAAGTCCCGTCTCTGGCCACGGCAGCGCTCTCAGTCCTTTTGTGCTCCTGCTGAATAAAAGGTAGTATGGACCCGGTAACATTTGCGTACGGCCATACCACCCTGATCACGCCCGATCTCGTCTGATCTCGGAAGCTAAGCAGGGTCGGGCCTGGTTAGTACTTGGATGGGTGACCGCCTGGGAATACCAGGTGCTGTAAGCATAATTATTTTTCTGCTCGAGATCAATGGCTGCAATGGTCTGCCGTGCCCTGATCCTTAGCGCCCACTGTTTGGGAGAATTTAATCAACATACAGACACTGACAACGTCTCTCCAAACTCTATTTGTGAAACATGCAGACACTGTTGTGACGCCGGCAGCAGGGAGCATCAGAGGGCTGCAACGACAGAGATACATTACAGTCTATCCCTGGTGTTGCAACGCTACATTTCTTCAAAAGATCACTCAACCGCACACGCAGTGTATTGCATTGCGTTTTGATATGGTACTTTGAGTATGGAATAAAGTCTTTATGCATTGCTTTCCTTCATTATGGATCTAATCATTGTTTCTGTACAAGTCCCGTCTCTGGCCACGGCAGCGCTCTCAGTCCTTTTGTGCTCCTGCTGAATAAAAGGTAGTATGGACCCGGTAACATTTGCGTACGGCCATACCACCCTGATCACGCCCGATCTCGTCTGATCTCGGAAGCTAAGCAGGGTCGGGCCTGGTTAGTACTTGGATGGGTGACCGCCTGGGAATACCAGGTGCTGTAAGCATTTTTATTTTTCTGCTCGAGATCAATGGCTGCAATGGTCTGCCGTGCCCTGATCCTTAGCGCCCACTGTTTGGGAGAATATAAGCAACATACAGACACCGACAACGTCTCTCCAAACTCTATTTGTGAAACATGCAGACACTGTTGTGACGCCGGCAGCAGGGAGCATCAGAGGGCTGCAACGACAGAGATACATTGCAGTCTATCCCTGGTGTTGCAACGCTACATTTCTTCAAAAGATCACTCAACCGCACACGCAGTGTATTGCATTGCGTTTTGATATGGTACTTTGAGTATGGAATAAAGTCTTTATGCATTGCTTTCCTTCATTATGGATCTAATCATTGTTTCTGTACAAGTCCCGTCTCTGGCCACGGCAGCGCTCTCAGTCCTTTTGTGCTCCTGCTGAATAAAAGGTAGTATGGACCCGGTAACATTTGCGTACGGCCATACCACCCTGATCACGCCCGATCTCGTCTGATCTCGGAAGCTAAGCAGGGTCGGGCCTGGTTAGTACTTGGATGGGTGACCGCCTGGGAATACCAGGTGCTGTAAGCATTTTTATTTTTCTGCTCGAGATCAATGGCTGCAATGGTCTGCCGTGCCCTGATCTTTAGCGCCCACTGTTTGGGAGAATTTAAGCAACATACAGACACTGACAACGTCTCTCCAAACTCTATTTGTGAAAAATGCAGACACTGTTGTGACGCCGGCAGCAGGGAGCATCAGAGGGCTGCAACGACAGAGATACATTGCAGTCTATCCCTGGTGTTGCAACGCTACATTTCTTCAAAAGATCACTCAACCGCACACGCAGTGTATTGCATTGCGTTTTGATATGGTACTTTGAGTATGGAATAAAGTCTTTATGCATTGCTTTCCTTCATTATGGATCTAATCATTGTTTCTGTACATGTCCCGTCTCTGGCCACGGCAGCGCTCTCAGTCCTTTTGTGCTCCTGCTGAATAAAAGGTAGTATGGACCCGGTAACATTTGGGTACGGCCATACCACCCTGATCACGCCCGATCTCGTCTGATCTCGGAAGCTAAGCAGGGTCGGGCCTGGTTAGTACTTGGATGGGTGACCGCCTGGGAATACCAGGTGCTGTAAGCATTTTTATTTTTCTGCTCGAGATCAATGGCTGCAATGGTCTGCCGTGCCCTGATCCTTAGCGCCCACTGTTTGGGAGAATATAAGCAACATACAGACACCGACAACGTCTCTCCAAACTCTATTTGTGAAACATGCAGACACTGTTGTGACGCCGGCAGCAGGGAGCATCAGAGGGCTGCAACGACAGAGATACATTGCAGTCTATCCCTGGTGTTGCAACGCTACATTTCTTCAAAAGATCACTCAACCGCACACGCAGTGTATTGCATTGCGTTTTGATATGGTACTTTGAGTATGGAATAAAGTCTTTATGCATTGCTTTCCTTCATTATGGATCTAATCATTGTTTCTGTACAAGTCCCGTCTCTGGCCACGGCAGCGCTCTCAGTCCTTTTGTGCTCCTGCTGAATAAAAGGTAGTATGGACCCGGTAACATTTGCGTACGGCCATACCACCCTGATCACGCCCGATCTCGTCTGATCTCGGAAGCTAAGCAGGGTCGGGCCTGGTTAGTACTTGGATGGGTGACCGCCTGGGAATACCAGGTGCTGTAAGCATAATTATTTTTCTGCTCGAGATCAATGGCTGCAATGGTCTGCCGTGCCCTGATCCTTAGCGCCCACTGTTTGGGAGAATTTAATCAACATACAGACACTGACAACGTCTCTCCAAACTCTATTTGTGAAACATGCAGACACTGTTGTGACGCCGGCAGCAGGGAGCATCAGAGGGCTGCAACGACAGAGATACATTACAGTCTATCCCTGGTGTTGCAACGCTACATTTCTTCAAAAGATCACTCAACCGCACACGCAGTGTATTGCATTGCGTTTTGATATGGTACTTTGAGTATGGAATAAAGTCTTTATGCATTGCTTTCCTTCATTATGGATCTAATCATTGTTTCTGTACAAGTCCCGTCTCTGGCCACGGCAGCGCTCTCAGTCCTTTTGTGCTCCTGCTGAATAAAAGGTAGTATGGACCCGGTAACATTTGCGTACGGCCATACCACCCTGATCACGCCCGATCTCGTCTGATCTCGGAAGCTAAGCAGGGTCGGGCCTGGTTAGTACTTGGATGGGTGACCGCCTGGGAATACCAGGTGCTGTAAGCATTTTTATTTTTCTGCTCGAGATCAATGGCTGCAATGGTCTGCCGTGCCCTGATCCTTAGCGCCCACTGTTTGGGAGAATATAAGCAACATACAGACACCGACAACGTCTCTCCAAACTCTATTTGTGAAACATGCAGACACTGTTGTGACGCCGGCAGCAGGGAGCATCAGAGGGCTGCAACGACAGAGATACATTGCAGTCTATCCCTGGTGTTGCAACGCAACATTTCTTCAAAAGATCACTCAACCGCACACGCAGTGTATTGCATTGCGTTTTGATATGGTACTTTGAGTATGGAATAAAGTCTTTATGCATTGCTTTCCTTCATTATGGATCTAATCATTGTTTCTGTACAAGTCCCGTCTCTGGCCACGGCAGCGCTCTCAGTCCTTTTGTGCTCCTGCTGAATAAAAGGTAGTATGGACCCGGTAACATTTGCGTACGGCCATACCACCCTGATCACGCCCGGTCTCGTCTGATCTCGGAAGCTAAGCAGGGTCGGGCCTGGTTAGTACTTGGATGGGTGACCGCCTGGGAATACCAGGTGCTGTAAGCTTTTTTATTTTTCTGCTCGAGATCAATGGCTGCAATGGTCTGCCGTGCCCTGATCCTTAGCGCCCACTGTTTGGGAGAATTTAAGCAACATACAGACACTGACAACGTCTCTCCAAACTCTATTTGTGAAACATGCAGACACTGTTGTGACGCCGGCAGCAGGGAGCATCAGAGGGCTGCAACGACAGAGATACATTACAGTCTATCCCTGGTGTTGCAACGCTACATTTCTTCAAAAGATCACTCAACCGCACACGCAGTGTATTGCATTGCGTTTTGATATGGTACTTTGAGTATGGAATAAAGTCTTTATGCATTGCTTTCCTTCATTATGGATCTAATCATTGTTTCTGTACAAGTCCCGTCTCTGGCCACGGCAGCGCTCTCAGTCCTTTTGTGCTCCTGCTGAATAAAAGGTAGTATGGACCCGGTAACATTTGCGTACGGCCATACCACCCTGATCACGCCCGATCTCGTCTGATCTCGGAAGCTAAGCAGGGTCGGGCCTGGTCAGTACTTGGATGGGTGACCGCCTGGGAATACCAGGTGCTGTAAGCATAATTATTTTTCTGCTCGAGATCAATGGCTGCAATGGTCTGCCGTGCCCTGATCCTTAGCGCCCACTGTTTGGGAGAATATAAGCAACATACAGACACTGACAACGTCTCTCCAAACTCTATTTGTGAAACATGCAGACACTGTTGTGACGCCGGCAGCAGGGAGCATCAGAGGGCTGCAACGACAGAGATACATTGCAGTCTATCCCTGGTGTTGCAACGCTACATTTCTTCAAAAGATCACTCAACCGCACACGCAGTGTATTGCATTACGTTTTGATATGGTACATTGAGTCTGGAATAAAGTCTTTATGCATTGCTTTCCTTCATTATGGATCTAATCATTGTTTCTGTACAAGTCCCGTCTCTGGCCACGGCAGCACCCTCAGTCCTTATGTGCTCCTGCTGTATAAAACCTAGTATGGACCCGGAAATGTTAGTTTACGGCCATAACAGCCTGATCATGCCCGATCTCGTCTGATCTCGGAAGCTAAGCAGGGTCGGGCCTGGTTACTACATCGATGGGGGACCACCTGGGAATACCAGGTGCTGTAAGCATTTTTATTTTTCTGCTCGAGATCAATGGCTGCAATGGTCTGCCGTGCCCTGATCCTTAGCGCCCACTGTTTGGGAGAATTTAATCAACATACAGACACCGACAACGTCTCTCCAAACTCTATTTGTGAAACATGCAGACACTGTTGTGACGCCGGCAGCAGGGAGCAACAGAGGGCTGCAACGACAGAGATACATTGCAGTCTATCCCTGGTGTTGCAACGCTACATTTCTTCAAAAGATCACTCAACCGCACACGCAGTGTATTGCATTGCGTTTTCATATGGTACTTTGAGTATGGAATAAAGTCTTTATGCATTGCTTTCCTTCATTATGGATCTAATCATTGTTTCTGTACAAGTCCCGTCTCTGGCCACGGCAGCGCTCTCAGTCCTTTTGTGCTCCTGCTGAATAAAAGGTAGTATGGACCCGGTAACATTTGCGTACGGCCATACCACCCTGATCACGCACGATCTCGTCTGATCTCGGAAGCTAAGCAGGGTCGGGCCTGGTTAGTACTTGGATGGGTGACCGCCTGGGAATACCAGGTGCTGTAAGCATAATTATTTTTCTGCTCGAGATCAATGGCTGCAATGGTCTGCCGTGCCCTGATCCTTAGCGCCCACTGTTTGGGAGAATATAAGCAACATACAGACACCGACAACGTCTCTCCAAACTCTATTTGTGAAACATGCAGACACTGTTGTGACGCCGGCAGCAGGGAGCATCAGAGGGCTGCAACGACAGAGATACATTGCAGTCTATCCCTGGTGTTGCAACGCTACATTTCTTCAAAAGATCACTCAACCGCACACGCAGTGTATTGCATTGCGTTTTCATATGGTACTTTGAGTATGGAATAAAGTCTTTATGCATTGCTTTCCTTCATTATGGATCTAATCATTGTTTCTGTACAAGTCCCGTCTCTGGCCACGGCAGCGCTCTCAGTCCTTTTGTGCTCCTGCTGAATAAAAGGTAGTATGGACCCGGTAACATTTGCGTACGGCCATACCACCCTGATCACGCCCGATCTCGTCTGATCTCGGAAGCTAAGCAGGGTCGGGCCTGGTTAGTACTTGGATGGGTGACCGCCTGGGAATACCAGGTGCTGTAAGCATTTTTATTTTTCTGCTCGAGATCAATGGCTGCAATGGTCTGCCGTGCCCTGATCTTTAGCGCCCACTGTTTGGGAGAATTTAAGCAACATACAGACACTGACAACGTCTCTCCAAACTCTATTTGTGAAAAATGCAGACACTGTTGTGACGCCGGCAGCAGGGAGCATCAGAGGGCTGCAACGACAGAGATACATTGCAGTCTATCCCTGGTGTTGCAACGCTACATTTCTTCAAAAGATCACTCAACCGCACACGCAGTGTATTGCATTGCGTTTTGATATGGTACTTTGAGTATGGAATAAAGTCTTTATGCATTGCTTTCCTTCATTATGGATCTAATCATTGTTTCTGTACATGTCCCGTCTCTGGCCACGGCAGCGCTCTCAGTCCTTTTGTGCTCCTGCTGAATAAAAGGTAGTATGGACCCGGTAACATTTGCGTACGGCCATACCACCCTGATCACGCCCGATCTCGTCTGATCTCGGAAGCTAAGCAGGGTCGGGCCTGGTTAGTACTTGGATGGGTGACCGCCTGGGAATACCAGGTGCTGTAAGCATTTTTATTTTTCTGCTCGAGATCAATGGCTGCAATGGTCTGCCGTGCCCTGATCCTTAGCGCCCACTGTTTGGGAGAATATAAGCAACATACAGACACCGACAACGTCTCTCCAAACTCTATTTGTGAAACATGCAGACACTGTTGTGACGCCGGCAGCAGGGAGCATCAGAGGGCTGCAACGACAGAGATACATTGCAGTCTATCCCTGGTGTTGCAACGCTACATTTCTTCAAAAGATCACTCAACCGCACACGCAGTGTATTGCATTGCGTTTTGATATGGTACTTTGAGTATGGAATAAAGTCTTTATGCATTGCTTTCCTTCATTATGGATCTAATCATTGTTTCTGTACAAGTCCCGTCTCTGGCCACGGCAGCGCTCTCATTCCTTTTGTGCTCCTGCTGAATAAAAGGTAGTATGGACCCGGTAACATTTGCGTACGGCCATACCACCCTGATCACGCCCGATCTCGTCTGATCTCGGAAGCTAAGCAGGGTCGGGCCTGGTTAGTACTTGGATGGGTGACCGCCTGGGAATACCAGGTGCTGTAAGCATAATTATTTTTCTGCTCGAGATCAATGGCTGCAATGGTCTGCCGTGCCCTGATCCTTAGCGCCCACTGTTTGGGAGAATTTAATCAACATACAGACACTGACAACGTCTCTCCAAACTCTATTTGTGAAACATGCAGACACTGTTGTGACGCCGGCAGCAGGGAGCATCAGAGGGCTGCAACGACAGAGATACATTACAGTCTATCCCTGGTGTTGCAACGCTACATTTCTTCAAAAGATCACTCAACCGCACACGCAGTGTATTGCATTGCGTTTTGATATGGTACTTTGAGTATGGAATAAAGTCTTTATGCATTGCTTTCCTTCATTATGGATCTAATCATTGTTTCTGTACAAGTCCCGTCTCTGGCCACGGCAGCGCTCTCAGTCCTTTTGTGCTCCTGCTGAATAAAAGGTAGTATGGACCCGGTAACATTTGCGTACGGCCATACCACCCTGATCACGCCCGATCTCGTCTGATCTCGGAAGCTAAGCAGGGTCGGGCCTGGTTAGTACTTGGATGGGTGACCGCCTGGGAATACCAGGTGCTGTAAGCATTTTTATTTTTCTGCTCGAGATCAATGGCTGCAATGGTCTGCCGTGCCCTGATCCTTAGCGCCCACTGTTTGGGAGAATATAAGCAACATACAGACACCGACAACGTCTCTCCAAACTCTATTTGTGAAACATGCAGACACTGTTGTGACGCCGGCAGCAGGGAGCATCAGAGGGCTGCAACGACAGAGATACATTGCAGTCTATCCCTGGTGTTGCAACGCAACATTTCTTCAAAAGATCACTCAACCGCACACGCAGTGTATTGCATTGCGTTTTGATATGGTACTTTGAGTATGGAATAAAGTCTTTATGCATTGCTTTCCTTCATTATGGATCTAATCATTGTTTCTGTACAAGTCCCGTCTCTGGCCACGGCAGCGCTCTCAGTCCTTTTGTGCTCCTGCTGAATAAAAGGTAGTATGGACCCGGTAACATTTGCGTACGGCCATACCACCCTGATCACGCCCGGTCTCGTCTGATCTCGGAAGCTAAGCAGGGTCGGGCCTGGTTAGTACTTGGATGGGTGACCGCCTGGGAATACCAGGTGCTGTAAGCTTTTTTATTTTTCTGCTCGAGATCAATGGCTGCAATGGTCTGCCGTGCCCTGATCCTTAGCGCCCACTGTTTGGGAGAATTTAAGCAACATACAGACACTGACAACGTCTCTCCAAACTCTATTTGTGAAACATGCAGACACTGTTGTGACGCCGGCAGCAGGGAGCATCAGAGGGCTGCAACGACAGAGATACATTACAGTCTATCCCTGGTGTTGCAACGCTACATTTCTTCAAAAGATCACTCAACCGCACACGCAGTGTATTGCATTGCGTTTTGATATGGTACTTTGAGTATGGAATAAAGTCTTTATGCATTGCTTTCCTTCATTATGGATCTAATCATTGTTTCTGTACAAGTCCCGTCTCTGGCCACGGCAGCGCTCTCAGTCCTTTTGTGCTCCTGCTGAATAAAAGGTAGTATGGACCCGGTAACATTTGCGTACGGCCATACCACCCTGATCACGCCCGATCTCGTCTGATCTCGGAAGCTAAGCAGGGTCGGGCCTGGTCAGTACTTGGATGGGTGACCGCCTGGGAATACCAGGTGCTGTAAGCATAATTATTTTTCTGCTCGAGATCAATGGCTGCAATGGTCTGCCGTGCCCTGATCCTTAGCGCCCACTGTTTGGGAGAATATAAGCAACATACAGACACTGACAACGTCTCTCCAAACTCTATTTGTGAAACATGCAGACACTGTTGTGACGCCGGCAGCAGGGAGCATCAGAGGGCTGCAACGACAGAGATACATTGCAGTCTATCCCTGGTGTTGCAACGCTACATTTCTTCAAAAGATCACTCAACCGCACACGCAGTGTATTGCATTACGTTTTGATATGGTACATTGAGTCTGGAATAAAGTCTTTATGCATTGCTTTCCTTCATTATGGATCTAATCATTGTTTCTGTACAAGTCCCGTCTCTGGCCACGGCAGCACCCTCAGTCCTTATGTGCTCCTGCTGTATAAAACCTAGTATGGACCCGGAAATGTTAGTTTACGGCCATAACAGCCTGATCATGCCCGATCTCGTCTGATCTCGGAAGCTAAGCAGGGTCGGGCCTGGTTACTACATCGATGGGGGACCACCTGGTGCTGTAAGCACATTTATTTTTCAACTCGAGCTCATTGGCTGCAATGGCCTGCCGTGCCGTGATCTTTAGCGCCCACTGTTTGGGAGAATTTAAGCAACATACAGACACTGACAACGTCTCTCCAAACTCTATTTGAGAAACATGCAGACACACTAGTGACGCTGGCAGCAGGGACCAGCAGAGAGATGCAGCGACCTCGGCATTTTTCTTCAGCTTTCACAAACACGCACACAGGGTGACTGGTCTTCTATTTGTTTTGTCGTCGTCTGTCAAACCGCTAAGTGGAGCGACGTGTTTGGGAAGCTGGACTCTTGGTCTGAGCATGTGTGGGCATCGCTTCTCGGCCTTTTGGCTAAGATCAAGTGTAGTATCTGTTCTTATCAGTTTAATATCTGATACGTCCCCTACCCGGGGACCATATATTAAATTGTTTTTTGGAACTGGGAGATGGAATAGGGGCTTGCTCCGTCCACTCCACGCATCGACCTGGTATTGCAGTACCTCCAGGACCGGTGCACCCCTCTCTCACTGTGAAAAATAAACTCCAATCACTCCAACTTATCCAACTGTAAGGCTAAGCTGCTTCACTAAGAAAGTAACTCACCACGAGGCCTTCATGACCATGCGGTATGCCGAAGCCGGAAATGACAAACACACAGTCGCACACACTCATCTTATGCAAAACAATCCGTTTTATCATCAACATTCAGTCACTGCAAAATTTAAAGACTAGCCTCTTATCAAAAGTTAGAATGGACCCAAAGTGTGTGATTGATACAGTCTGGTTTAGCTTTCGCTTGCTCTCGGTTTTTAGTATGACTCGTTCTCAACATTACGTCATTCTTCTGTTAGGCGCACATGGCTAATTTGCATACGGGCAGAGATCTTTAGCGCCCACTGTTTGGGAGAATTTAAGCAACATACAGACACTGACAACGTCTCTCCAAACTCTATTTGTGAAACATGCAGACACTGTTGTGACGCCGGCAGCAGGGAGCATCAGAGGGCTGCAACGACAGAGATACATTACAGTCTATCCCTGGTGTTGCAACGCTACATTTCTTCAAAAGATCACTCAACCGCACACGCAGTGTATTGCATTGCGTTTTGATATGGTACTTTGAGTATGGAATAAAGTCTTTATGCATTGCTTTCCTTCATTATGGATCTAATCATTGTTTCTGTACAAGTCCCGTCTCTGGCCACAGCAGCGCTCTCAGTCCTTTTGTGCTCCTGCTGAATAAAAGGTAGTATGGACCCGGTAACATTTGCGTACGGCCATACCACCCTGATCACGCCCGATCTCGTCTGATCTCGGAAGCTAAGCAGGGTCGGGCCTGGTTAGTACTTGGATGGGTGACCGCCTGGGAATACCAGGTGCTGTAAGCATTTTTATTTTTCTGCTCGAGATCAATGGCTGCAATGGTCTGCCGTGCCCTGATCCTTAGCGCCCACTGTTTGGGAGAATATAAGCAACATACAGACACCGACAACGTCTCTCCAAACTCTATTTGTGAAACATGCAGACACTGTTGTGACGCCGGCAGCAGGGAGCATCAGAGGGCTGCAACGACAGAGATACATTGCAGTCTATCCCTGGTGTTGCAACGCTACATTTCTTCAAAAGATCACTCAACCGCACACGCAGTGTATTGCATTGCGTTTTGATATGGTACTTTGAGTATGGAATAAAGTCTTTATGCATTGCTTTCCTTCATTATGGATCTAATCATTGTTTCTGTACAAGTCCCGTCTCTGGCCACGGCAGCGCTCTCAGTCCTTTTGTGCTCCTGATGAATAAAAGGTAGTATGGACCCGGTAACATTTGCGTACGGCCATACCACCCTGATCACGCCCGATCTCGTCTGATCTCGGAAGCTAAGCAGGGTCGGGCCTGGTTAGTACTTGGATGGGTGACCGCCTGGGAATACCAGGTGCTGTAAGCATTTTTATTTTTCTGCTCGAGATCAATGGCTGCAATGGTCTGCCGTGCCCTGATCTTTAGCGCCCACTGTTTGGGAGAATTTAAGCAACATACAGACACTGACAACTTCTCTCCAAACTCTATTTGTGAAACATGCAGACACTGTTGTGACGCCGGCAGCAGGGAGCATCAGAGGGCTGCAACGACAGAGATACATTGCAGTCTATCCCTGGTGTTGCAACGCTACATTTCTTCAAAAGATCACTCAACCGCACACGCAGTGTATTGCATTGCGTTTTGATATGGTACTTTGAGTATGGAATAAAGTCTCTATGCATTGCTTTCCTTCATTATGGATCTAATCATTGTTTCTGTACATGTCCCGTCTCTGGCCACGGCAGCGCTCTCAGTCCTTTTGTGCTCCTGCTGAATAAAAGGTAGTATGGACCCGGTAACATTTGCGTACGGCCATACCACCCTGATCACGCCCGATCTCGTCTGATCTCGGAAGCTAAGCAGGGTCGGGCCTGGTTAGTACTTGGATGGGTGACCGCCTGGGAATACCAGGTGCTGTAAGCATATTTATTTTTCTGCTCGAGATCAATGGCTGCAATGGTCTGCCGTGCCCTGATCTTTAGCGCCCACTGTTTGGGAGAATTTGAGCAACATACAGACACTGACAACGTCTCTCCAAACTCTATTTGTGAAAAATGCAGACACTGTTGTGACGCCGGCAGCAGGGAGCATCAGAGGGCTGCAACGACAGAGATACATTGCAGTCTATCCCTGGTGTTGCAACGCTACATTTCTTCAAAAGATCACTCAACCGCACACGCAGTGTATTGCATTGCGTTTTGATATGGTACTTTGAGTATGGAATAAAGTCTTTATGCATTGCTTTCCTTCATTATGGATCTAATCATTGTTTCTGTACAAGTCCCGTCTCTGGCCACGGCAGCACTCTCAGTCCTTTTGTGCTCCTGCTGAATAAAAGGTAGTATGGACCCGGTAACATTTGCGTACGGCCATACCACCCTGATCACGCCCGATCTCGTCTGATCTCGGAAGCTAAGCAGGGTCGGGCATGGTTAGTACTTGGATGGGTGACCGCCTGGGAATACCAGGTGCTGTAAGCATTTTTATTTTTCTGCTCGAGATCAATGGCTGCAATGGTCTGCCGTGCCCTGATCCTTAGCGCCCACTGTTTGGGAGAATTTAATCAACATACAGACACCGACAACGTCTCTCCAAACTCTATTTGTGAAACATGCAGACACTGTTGTGACGCCGGCAGCAGGGAGCATCAGAGGGCTGCAACGACAGAGATACATTGCAGTCTATCCCTGGTGTTGCAACGCTACATTTCTTCAAAAGATCACTCAACCGCACACGCAGTGTATTGCATTGCGTTTTCATATGGTACTTTGAGTATGGAATAAAGTCTTTATGCATTGCTTTCCTTCATTATGGATCTAATCATTGTTTCTGTACAAGTCCCGTCTCTGGCCACGGCAGCGCTCTCAGTCCTTTTGTGCTCCTGCTGAATAAAAGGTAGTATGGACCCGGTAACATTTGCGTACGGCCATACCACCCTGATCACGCACGATCTCGTCTGATCTCGGAAGCTAAGCAGGGTCGGGCCTGGTTAGTACTTGGATGGGTGACCGCCTGGGAATACCAGGTGCTGTAAGCATAATTATTTTTCTGCTCGAGATCAATGGCTGCAATGGTCTGCCGTGCCCTGATCCTTAGCGCCCACTGTTTGGGAGAATATAAGCAACATACAGACACCGACAACGTCTCTCCAAACTCTATTTGTGAAACATGCAGACACTGTTGTGACGCCGGCAGCAGGGAGCATCAGAGGGCTGCAACGACAGAGATACATTGCAGTCTATCCCTGGTGTTGCAACGCTACATTTCTTCAAAAGATCACTCAACCGCACACGCAGTGTATTGCATTGCGTTTTGATATGGTACTTTGAGTATGGAATAAAGTCTTTATGCATTGCTTTCCTTCATTATGGATCTAATCATTGTTTCTGTACAAGTCCCGTCTCTGGCCACGGCAGCGCTCTCAGTCCTTTTGTGCTCCTGCTGAATAAAAGGTAGTATGGACCCGGTAACATTTGCGTACGGCCATACCACCCTGATCACGCCCGGTCTCGTCTGATCTCGGAAGCTAAGCAGGGTCGGGCCTGGTTAGTACTTGGATGGGTGACCGCCTGGGAATACCAGGTGCTGTAAGCTTTTTTATTTTTCTGCTCGAGATCAATGGCTGCAATGGTCTGCCGTGCCCTGATCCTTAGCGCCCACTGTTTGGGAGAATTTAAGCAACATACAGACACTGACAACGTCTCTCCAAACTCTATTTGTGAAACATGCAGACACTGTTGTGACGCCGGCAGCAGGGAGCATCAGAGGGCTGCAACGACAGAGATACATTACAGTCTATCCCTGGTGTTGCAACGCTACATTTCTTCAAAAGATCACTCAACCGCACACGCAGTGTATTGCATTGCGTTTTGATATGGTACTTTGAGTATGGAATAAAGTCTTTATGCATTGCTTTCCTTCATTATGGATCTAATCATTGTTTCTGTACAAGTCCCGTCTCTGGCCACGGCAGCGCTCTCAGTCCTTTTGTGCTCCTGCTGAATAAAAGGTAGTATGGACCCGGTAACATTTGCGTACGGCCATACCACCCTGATCACGCCCGATCTCGTCTGATCTCGGAAGCTAAGCAGGGTCGGGCCTGGTCAGTACTTGGATGGGTGACCGCCTGGGAATACCAGGTGCTGTAAGCATAATTATTTTTCTGCTCGAGATCAATGGCTGCAATGGTCTGCCGTGCCCTGATCCTTAGCGCCCACTGTTTGGGAGAATATAAGCAACATACAGACACTGACAACGTCTCTCCAAACTCTATTTGTGAAACATGCAGACACTGTTGTGACGCCGGCAGCAGGGAGCATCAGAGGGCTGCAACGACAGAGATACATTGCAGTCTATCCCTGGTGTTGCAACGCTACATTTCTTCAAAAGATCACTCAACCGCACACGCAGTGTATTGCATTACGTTTTGATATGGTACATTGAGTCTGGAATAAAGTCTTTATGCATTGCTTTCCTTCATTATGGATCTAATCATTGTTTCTGTACAAGTCCCGTCTCTGGCCACGGCAGCACCCTCAGTCCTTATGTGCTCCTGCTGTATAAAACCTAGTATGGACCCGGAAATGTTAGTTTACGGCCATAACAGCCTGATCATGCCCGATCTCGTCTGATCTCGGAAGCTAAGCAGGGTCGGGCCTGGTTACTACATCGATGGGGGACCACCTGGTGCTGTAAGCACATTTATTTTTCAACTCGAGCTCATTGGCTGCAATGGCCTGCCGTGCCGTGATCTTTAGCGCCCACTGTTTGGGAGAATTTAAGCAACATACAGACACTGACAACGTCTCTCCAAACTCTATTTGAGAAACATGCAGACACACTAGTGACGCTGGCAGCAGGGACCAGCAGAGAGATGCAGCGACCTCGGCATTTTTCTTCAGCTTTCACAAACACGCACACAGGGTGACTGGTCTTCTATTTGTTTTGTCGTCGTCTGTCAAACCGCTGAGTGGAGCGACGTGTTTGGGAAGCTGGACTCTTGGTCTGAGCATGTGTGGGCATCGCTTCTCGGCCTTTTGGCTAAGATCAAGTGTAGTATCTGTTCTTATCAGTTTAATATCTGATACGTCCCCTACCCGGGGACCATATATTAAATTGTTTTTTGGAACTGGGAGATGGAATAGGGGCTTGCTCCGTCCACTCCACGCATCGACCTGGTATTGCAGTACCTCCAGGACCGGTGCACCCCTCTCTCACTGTGAAAAATAAACTCCAATCACTCCAACTTATCCAACTGTAATGCTAAGCTGCTTCACTAAGAAAGTAACTCACCACGAGGCCTTCATGACCATGCGGTATGCCGAAGCCGGAAATGACAAACACACAGTCGCACACACTCATCTTATGCAAAACAATCCGTTTTATCATCAACATTCAGTCACTGCAAAATTTAAAGACTAGCCTCTTATCAAAAGTTAGAATGGACCCAAAGTGTGTGATTGATACAGTCTGGTTTAGCTTTCGCTTGCTCTCGGTTTTTAGTATGACTCGTTCTCAACATTACGTCATTCTTCTGTTAGGCGCACATGGCTAATTTGCATACGGGCAGAGATCTTTAGCGCCCACTGTTTGGGAGAATTTAAGCAACATACAGACACTGACAACGTCTCTCCAAACTCTATTTGTGAAACATGCAGACACTGTTGTGACGCCGGCAGCAGGGAGCATCAGAGGGCTGCAACGACAGAGATACATTACAGTCTATCCCTGGTGTTGCAACGCTACATTTCTTCAAAAGATCACTCAACCGCACACGCAGTGTATTGCATTGCGTTTTGATATGGTACTTTGAGTATGGAATAAAGTCTTTATGCATTGCTTTCCTTCATTATGGATCTAATCATTGTTTCTGTACAAGTCCCGTCTCTGGCCACGGCAGCGCTCTCAGTCCTTTTGTGCTCCTGCTGAATAAAAGGTAGTATGGACCCGGTAACATTTGCGTACGGCCATACCACCCTGATCACGCCCGATCTCGTCTGATCTCGGAAGCTAAGCAGGGTCGGGCCTGGTTAGTACTTGGATGGGTGACCGCCTGGGAATACCAGGTGCTGTAAGCATTTTTATTTTTCTGCTCGAGATCAATGGCTGCAATGGTCTGCCGTGCCCTGATCCTTAGCGCCCACTGTTTGGGAGAATATAAGCAACATACAGACACCGACAACGTCTCTCCAAACTCTATTTGTGAAACATGCAGACACTGTTGTGACGCCGGCAGCAGGGAGCATCAGAGGGCTGCAACGACAGAGATACATTGCAGTCTATCCCTGGTGTTGCAACGCTACATTTCTTCAAAAGATCACTCAACCGCACACGCAGTGTATTGCATTGCGTTTTGATATGGTACTTTGAGTATGGAATAAAGTCTTTATGCATTGCTTTCCTTCATTATGGATCTAATCATTGTTTCTGTACAAGTCCCGTCTCTGGCCACGGCAGCGCTCTCAGTCCTTTTGTGCTCCTGATGAATAAAAGGTAGTATGGACCCGGTAACATTTGCGTACGGCCATACCACCCTGATCACGCCCGATCTCGTCTGATCTCGGAAGCTAAGCAGGGTCGGGCCTGGTTAGTACTTGGATGGGTGACCGCCTGGGAATACCAGGTGCTGTAAGCATTTTTATTTTTCTGCTCGAGATCAATGGCTGCAATGGTCTGCCGTGCCCTGATCCTTAGCGCCCACTGTTTGGGAGAATATAAGCAACATACAGACACCGACAACGTCTCTCCAAACTCTATTTGTGAAACATGCAGACACTGTTGTGACGCCGGCAGCAGGGAGCATCAGAGGGCTGCAACGACAGAGATACATTGCAGTCTATCCCTGGTGTTGCAACGCTACATTTCTTCAAAAGATCACTCAACCGCACACGCAGTGTATTGCATTGCGTTTTGATATGGTACTTTGAGTATGGAATAAAGTCTTTATGCATTGCTTTCCTTCATTATGGATCTAATCATTGTTTCTGTACAAGTCCCGTCTCTGGCCACGGCAGCGCTCTCAGTCCTTTTGTGCTCCTGCTGAATAAAAGGTAGTATGGACCCGGTAACATTTGCGTACGGCCATACCACCCTGATCACGCCCGATCTCGTCTGATCTCGGAAGCTAAGCAGGGTCGGGCCTGGTTAGTACTTGGATGGGTGACCGCCTGGGAATACCAGGTGCTGTAAGCATTTTTATTTTTCTGCTCGAGATCAATGGCTGCAATGATCTGCCGTGCCCTGATCCTTAGCGCCCACTGTTTGGGAGAATATAAGCAACATACAGACACCGACAACGTCTCTCCAAACTCTATTTGTGAAACATGCAGACACTGTTGTGACGCCGGCAGCAGGGAGCATCAGAGGGCTGCAACGACAGAGATACATTGCAGTCTATCCCTGGTGTTGCAACGTTACATTTCTTCAAAAGATCACTCAACCGCACACGCAGTGTATTGCATTGCGTTTTCATATGGTACTTTGAGTATGGAATAAAGTCTTTATGCATTGCTTTCCTTCATTATGGATCTAATCATTGTTTCTGTACAAGTCCCGTCTCTGGCCACGGCAGCGCTCTCAGTCCTTTTGTGCTCCTGCTGAATAAAAGGTAGTATGGACCCGGTAACATTTGCGTACGGCCATACCACCCTGATCACGCCCGATCTCGTCTGATCTCGGAAGCTAAGCAGGGTCGGGCCTGGTTAGTACTTGGATGGGTGACCGCCTGGGAATACCAGGTGCTGTAAGCATAATTATTTTTCTGCTCGAGATCAATGGCTGCAATGGTCTGCCGTGCCCTGATCCTTAGCGCCCACTGTTTGGGAGAATATAAGCAACATACAGACACCGACAACGTCTCTCCAAACTCTATTTGTGAAACATGCAGACACTGTTGTGACGCCGGCAGCAGGGAGCATCAGAGGGCTGCAACGACAGAGATACATTGCAGTCTATCCCTGGTGTTGCAACGCTACATTTCTTCAAAAGATCACTCAACCGCACACGCAGTGTATTGCATTGCGTTTTGATATGGTACTTTGAGTATGGAATAAAGTCTTTATGCATTGCTTTCCTTCATTATGGATCTAATCATTGTTTCTGTACAAGTCCCGTCTCTGGCCACGGCAGCGCTCTCAGTCCTTTTGTGCTCCTGCTGAATAAAAGGTAGTATGGACCCGGTAACATTTGCGTACGGCCATACCACCCTGATCACGCCCGATCTCGTCTGATCTCGGAAGCTAAGCAGGGTCGGGCCTGGTCAGTACTTGGATGGGTGACCGCCTGGGAATACCAGGTGCTGTAAGCATAATTATTTTTCTGCTCGAGATCAATGGCTGCAATGGTCTGCCGTGCCCTGATCCTTAGCGCCCACTGTTTGGGAGAATATAAGCAACATACAGACACCGACAACGTCTCTCCAAACTCTATTTGTGAAACATGCAGACACTGTTGTGACGCCGGCAGCAGGGAGCATCAGAGGGCTGCAACGACAGAGATACATTGCAGTCTATCCCTGGTGTTGCAACGTTACATTTCTTCAAAAGATCACTCAACCGCACACGCAGTGTATTGCATTGCGTTTTCATATGGTACTTTGAGTATGGAATAAAGTCTTTATGCATTGCTTTCCTTCATTATGGATCTAATCATTGTTTCTGTACAAGTCCCGTCTCTGGCCACGGCAGCGCTCTCAGTCCTTTTGTGCTCCTGCTGAATAAAAGGTAGTATGGACCCGGTAACATTTGCGTACGGCCATACCACCCTGATCACGCCCGATCTCGTCTGATCTCGGAAGCTAAGCAGGGTCGGGGCTGGTTAGTACTTGGATGGGTGACCGCCTGGGAATACCAGGTGCTGTAAGCATAATTATTTTTCTGCTCGAGATCAATGGCTGCAATGGTCTGCCGTGCCCTGATCCTTAGCGCCCACTGTTTGGGAGAATATAAGCAACATACAGACACCGACAACGTCTCTCCAAACTCTATTTGTGAAACATGCAGACACTGTTGTGACGCCGGCAGCAGGGAGCATCAGAGGGCTGCAACGACAGAGATACATTGCAGTCTATCCCTGGTGTTGCAACGCTACATTTCTTCAAAAGATCACTCAACCGCACACGCAGTGTATTGCATTGCGTTTTGATATGGTACTTTGAGTATGGAATAAAGTCTTTATGCATTGCTTTCCTTCATTATGGATCTAATCATTGTTTCTGTACAAGTCCCGTCTCTGGCCACGGCAGCGCTCTCAGTCCTTTTGTGCTCCTGCTGAATAAAAGGTAGTATGGACCCGGTAACATTTGCGTACGGCCATACCACCCTGATCACGCCCGATCTCGTCTGATCTCGGAAGCTAAGCAGGGTCGGGCCTGGTCAGTACTTGGATGGGTGACCGCCTGGGAATACCAGGTGCTGTAAGCATAATTATTTTTCTGCTCGAGATCAATGGCTGCAATGGTCTGCCGTGCCCTGATCCTTAGCGCCCACTGTTTGGGAGAATATAAGCAACATACAGACACCGACAACGTCTCTCCAAACTCTATTTGTGAAACATGCAGACACTGTTGTGACGCCGGCAGCAGGGAGCATCAGAGGGCTGCAACGACAGAGATACATTGCAGTCTATCCCTGGTGTTGCAACGCTACATTTCTTCAAAAGATCACTCAACCGCACACGCAGTGTATTGCATTGCGTTTTCATATGGTACTTTGAGTATGGAATAAAGTCTTTATGCATTGCTTTCCTTCATTATGGATCTAATCATTGTTTCTGTACAAGTCCCGTCTCTGGCCACGGCAGCGCTCTCAGTCCTTTTGTGCTCCTGCTGAATAAAAGGTAGTATGGACCCGGTAACATTTGCGTACGGCCATACCACCCTGATCACGCCCGATCTCGTCTGATCTCGGAAGCTAAGCAGGGTCGGGCCTGGTTAGTACTTGGATGGGTGACCGCCTGGGAATACCAGGTGCTGTAAGCATTTTTATTTTTCTGCTCGAGATCAATGGCTGCAATGGTCTGCCGTGCCCTGATCTTTAGCGCCCACTGTTTGGGAGAATTTAAGCAACATACAGACACTGACAACTTCTCTCCAAACTCTATTTGTGAAACATGCAGACACTGTTGTGACGCCGGCAGCAGGGAGCATCAGAGGGCTGCAACCACAGAGATACATTGCAGTCTATCCCTGGTGTTGCAACGCTACATTTCTTCAAAAGATCACTCAACCGCACACGCAGTGTATTGCATTGCGTTTTGATATGGTACTTTGAGTATGGAATAAAGTCTCTATGCATTGCTTTCCTTCATTATGGATCTAATCATTGTTTCTGTACATGTCCCGTCTCTGGCCACGGCAGCGCTCTCAGTCCTTTTGTGCTCCTGCTGAATAAAAGGTAGTATGGACCCGGTAACATTTGCGTACGGCCATACCACCCTGATCACGCCCGATCTCGTCTGATCTCGGAAGCTAAGCAGGGTCGGGCCTGGTTAGTACTTGGATGGGTGACCGCCTGGGAATAACAGGTGCTGTAAGCATATTTATTTTTCTGCTCGAGATCAATGGCTGCAATGGTCTGCCGTGCCCTGATCTTTAGCGCCCACTGTTTGGGAGAATTTAAGCAACATACAGACACTGACAACGTCTCTCCAAACTCTATTTGTGAAACATGCAGACACTGTTGTGACGCCGGCAGCAGGGAGCATCAGAGGGCTGCAACGACAGAGATACATTACAGTCTATCCCTGGTGTTGCAACGCTACATTTCTTCAAAAGATCACTCAACCGCACACGCAGTGTATTGCATTGCGTTTTGATATGGTACTTTGAGTATGGAATAAAGTCTTTATGCATTGCTTTCCTTCATTATGGATCTAATCATTGTTTCTGTACAAGTCCCGTCTCTGGCCACGGCAGCGCTCTCAGTCCTTTTGTGCTCCTGCTGAATAAAAGGTAGTATGGACCCGGTAACATTTGCGTACGGCCATACCACCCTGATCACGCCCGATCTCGTCTGATCTCGGAAGCTAAGCAGGGTCGGGCCTGGTTAGTACTTGGATGGGTGACCGCCTGGGAATACCAGGTGCTGTAAGCATTTTAATTTTTCTGCTCGAGATCAATGGCTGCAATGGTCTGCCGTGCCCTGATCCTTAGCGCCCACTGTTTGGGAGAATATAAGCAACATACAGACACCGACAACGTCTCTCCAAACTCTATTTGTGAAACATGCAGACACTGTTGTGACGCCGGCAGCAGGGAGCATCAGAGGGCTGCAACGACAGAGATACATTGCAGTCTATCCCTGGTGTTGCAACGCTACATTTCTTCAAAAGATCACTCAACCGCACACGCAGTGTATTGCATTGCGTTTTGATATGGTACTTTGAGTATGGAATAAAGTCTTTATGCATTGCTTTCCTTCATTATGGATCTAATCATTGTTTCTGTACAAGTCCCGTCTCTGGCCACGGCAGCGCTCTCAGTCCTTTTGTGCTCCTGCTGAATAAAACGTAGTATGGACCCGGTAACATTTGCGTACGGCCATACCACCCTGATCACGCCCGGTCTCGTCTGATCTCGGAAGCTAAGCAGGGTCGGGCCTGGTTAGTACTTGGATGGGTGACCGCCTGGGAATACCAGGTGCTGTAAGCTTTTTTATTTTTCTGCTCGAGATCAATGGCTGCAATGGTCTGCCGTGCCCTGATCCTTAGCGCCCACTGTTTGGGAGAATTTAAGCAACATACAGACACTGACAACGTCTCTCCAAACTCTATTTGTGAAACATGCAGACACTGTTGTGACGCCGGCAGCAGGGAGCATCAGAGGGCTGCAACGACAGAGATACATTGCAGTCTATCCCTGGTGTTGCAACGCTACATTTCTTCAAAAGATCACTCAACCGCACACGCAGTGTATTGCATTGCGTTTTGATATGGTACTTTGAGTATGGAATAAAGTCTTTATGCATTGCTTTCCTTCATTATGGATCTAATCATTGTTTCTGTACAAGTCCCGTCTCTGGCCACGGCAGCGCTCTCAGTCCTTTTGTGCTCCTGCTGAATAAAAGGTAGTATGGACCCGGTAACATTTGCGTACGGCCATACCACCCTGATCACGCCCGATCTCGTCTGATCTCGGAAGCAAAGCAGGTTCGGGCCTGGTTAGTACTTGGATGGGTGACCGCCTGGGAATACCAGGTGCTGTAAGCATTTTAATTTTTCTGCTCGAGATCAATGGCTGCAATGGTCTGCCGTGCCCTGATCCTTAGCGCCCACTGTTTGGGAGAATATAAGCAACATACAGACACCGACAACGTCTCTCCAAACTCTATTTGTGAAACATGCAGACACTGTTGTGACGCCGGCAGCAGGGAGCATCAGAGGGCTGCAACGACAGAGATACATTGCAGTCTATCCCTGGTGTTGCAACGCTACATTTCTTCAAAAGATCACTCAACCGCACACGCAGTGTATTGCATTACGTTTTGATATGGTACATTGAGTCTGGAATAAAGTCTTTATGCATTGCTTTCCTTCATTATGGATCTAATCATTGTTTCTGTACAAGTCCCGTCTCTGGCCACGGCAGCACCCTCAGTCCTTATGTGCTCCTGCTGTATAAAACCTAGTATGGACCCGGAAATGTTAGTTTACGGCCATAACAGCCTGATCATGCCCGATCTCGTCTGATCTCGGAAGCTAAGCAGGGTCGGGCCTGGTTACTACATCGATGGGGGACCACCTGGTGCTGTAAGCACATTTATTTTTCAACTCGAGCTCATTGGCTGCAATGGCCTGCCGTGCCGTGATCTTTAGCGCCCACTGTTTGGGAGAATTTAAGCAACATACAGACACTGACAACGTCTCTCCAAACTCTATTTGAGAAACATGCAGACACACTAGTGACGCTGGCAGCAGGGACCAGCAGAGAGATGCAGCGACCTCGGCATTTTTCTTCAGCTTTCACAAACACGCACACAGGGTGACTGGTCTTCTATTTGTTTTGTCGTCGTCTGTCAAACCGCTAAGTGGAGCGACGTGTTTGGGAAGCTGGACTCTTGGTCTGAGCATGTGTGGGCATCGCTTCTCGGCCTTTTGGCTAAGATCAAGTGTAGTATCTGTTCTTATCAGTTTAATATCTGATACGTCCCCTACCCGGGGACCATATATTAAATTGTTTTTTGGAACTGGGAGATGGAATAGGGGCTTGCTCCGTCCACTCCACGCATCGACCTGGTATTGCAGTACCTCCAGGACCGGTGCACCCCTCTCTCACTGTGAAAAATAAACTCCAATCACTCCAACTTATCCAACTGTAAGGCTAAGCTGCTTCACTAAGAAAGTAACTCACCACGAGGCCTTCATGACCATGCGGTATGCCGAAGCCGGAAATGACAAACACACAGTCGCACACACTCATCTTATGCAAAACAATCCGTTTTATCATCAACATTCAGTCACTGCAAAGATTTAAAGACTAGCCTCTTATCAAAAGTTAGAATGGACCCAAAGTGTGTGATTGATACAGTCTGGTTTAGCTTTCGCTTGCTCTCGGTTTTTAGTATGACTCGTTCTCAACATTACGTCATTCTTCTGTTAGGCGCACATGGCTAATTTGCATACGGGCAGAGATCTTTAGCGCCCACTGTTTGGGAGAATTTAAGCAACATACAGACACTGACAACGTCTCTCCAAACTCTATTTGTGAAACATGCAGACACTGTTGTGACGCCGGCAGCAGGGAGCATCAGAGGGCTGCAACGACAGAGATACATTACAGTCTATCCCTGGTGTTGCAACGCTACATTTCTTCAAAAGATCACTCAACCGCACACGCAGTGTATTGCATTGCGTTTTGATATGGTACTTTGAGTATGGAATAAAGTCTTTATGCATTGCTTTCCTTCATTATGGATCTAATCATTGTTTCTGTACAAGTCCCGTCTCTGGCCACGGCAGCGCTCTCAGTCCTTTTGTGCTCCTGCTGAATAAAAGGTAGTATGGACCCGGTAACATTTGCGTACGGCCATACCACCCTGATCACGCCCGATCTCGTCTGATCTCGGAAGCTAAGCAGGGTCGGGCCTGGTTAGTACTTGGATGGGTGACCGCCTGGGAATACCAGGTGCTGTAAGCATTTTTATTTTTCTGCTCGAGATCAATGGCTGCAATGGTCTGCCGTGCCCTGATCCTTAGCGCCCACTGTTTGGGAGAATATAAGCAACATACAGACACCGACAACGTCTCTCCAAACTCTATTTGTGAAACATGCAGACACTGTTGTGACGCCGGCAGCAGGGAGCATCAGAGGGCTGCAACGACAGAGATACATTGCAGTCTATCCCTGGTGTTGCAACGCAACATTTCTTCAAAAGATCACTCAACCGCACACGCAGTGTATTGCATTGCGTTTTGATATGGTACTTTGAGTATAGAATAAAGTCTTTATGCATTGCTTTCCTTCATTATGGATCTAATCATTGTTTCTGTACAAGTCCCGTCTCTGGCCACGGCAGCGCTCTCAGTCCTTTTGTGCTCCTGCTGAATAAAAGGTAGTATGGACCCGGTAACATTTGCGTACGGCCATACCACCCTGATCACGCCCGGTCTCGTCTGATCTCGGAAGCTAAGCAGGGTCGGGCCTGGTTAGTACTTGGATGGGTGACCGCCTGGGAATACCAGGTGCTGTAAGCATTTTTATTTTTCTGCTCGAGATCAATGGCTGCAATGGTCTGCCGTGCCCTGATCCTTAGCGCCCACTGTTTGGGAGAATATAAGCAACATACAGACACCGACAACGTCTCTCCAAACTCTATTTGTGAAACATGCAGACACTGTTGTGACGCCGGCAGCAGGGAGCATCAGAGGGCTGCAACGACAGAGATACATTGCAGTCTATCCCTGGTGTTGCAACGCTACATTTCTTCAAAAGATCACTCAACCGCACACGCAGTGTATTGCATTGCGTTTTGATATGGTACTTTGAGTATGGAATAAAGTCTTTATGCATTGCTTTCCTTCATTATGGATCTAATCATTGTTTCTGTACAAGTCCCGTCTCTGGCCACGGCAGCGCTCTCAGTCCTTTTGTGCTCCTGCTGAATAAAAGGTAGTATGGACCCGGT
Organism: Pollachius pollachius; assembly: GCF_949987615.1. Taxonomy (NCBI): domain Eukaryota; kingdom Metazoa; phylum Chordata; class Actinopteri; order Gadiformes; family Gadidae; genus Pollachius; species Pollachius pollachius. The sequence goes on from NW_027641152.1 coordinate 84,539, forward strand.
AACATTTGCGTACGGCCATACCACCCTGATCACGCCCGATCTCGTCTGATCTCGGAAGCTAAGCAGGGTCGGGCCTGGTTAGTACTTGGATGGGTGACCGCCTGGGAATACCAGGTGCTGTAAGCATTTTTATTTTTCTGCTCGAGATCAATGGCTGCAATGATCTGCCGTGCCCTGATCCTTAGCGCCCACTGTTTGGGAGAATATAAGCAACATACAGACACCGACAACGTCTCTCCAAACTCTATTTGTGAAACATGCAGACACTGTTGTGACGCCGGCAGCAGGGAGCATCAGAGGGCTGCAACGACAGAGATACATTGCAGTCTATCCCTGGTGTTGCAACGTTACATTTCTTCAAAAGATCACTCAACCGCACACGCAGTGTATTGCATTGCGTTTTCATATGGTACTTTGAGTATGGAATAAAGTCTTTATGCATTGCTTTCCTTCATTATGGATCTAATCATTGTTTCTGTACAAGTCCCGTCTCTGGCCACGGCAGCGCTCTCAGTCCTTTTGTGCTCCTGCTGAATAAAAGGTAGTATGGACCCGGTAACATTTGCGTACGGCCATACCACCCTGATCACGCCCGATCTCGTCTGATCTCGGAAGCTAAGCAGGGTCGGGCCTGGTTAGTACTTGGATGGGTGACCGCCTGGGAATACCAGGTGCTGTAAGCATTTTTATTTTTCTGCTCGAGATCAATGGCTGCAATGGTCTGCCGTGCCCTGATCTTTAGCGCCCACTGTTTGGGAGAATTTAAGCAACATACAGACACTGACAACGTCTCTCCAAACTCTATTTGTGAAAAATGCAGACACTGTTGTGACGCCGGCAGCAGGGAGCATCAGAGGGCTGCAACGACAGAGATACATTGCAGTCTATCCCTGGTGTTGCAACGCTACATTTCTTCAAAAGATCACTCAACCGCACACGCAGTGTATTGCATTGCGTTTTGATATGGTACTTTGAGTATGGAATAAAGTCTTTATGCATTGCTTTCCTTCATTATGGATCTAATCATTGTTTCTGTACATGTCCCGTCTCTGGCCACGGCAGCGCTCTCAGTCCTTTTGTGCTCCTGCTGAATAAAAGGTAGTATGGACCCGGTAACATTTGCGTACGGCCATACCACCCTGATCACGCCCGATCTCGTCTGATCTCGGAAGCTAAGCAGGGTCGGGCCTGGTTAGTACTTGGATGGGTGACCGCCTGGGAATACCAGGTGCTGTAAGCATTTTTATTTTTCTGCTCGAGATCAATGGCTGCAATGGTCTGCCGTGCCCTGATCCTTAGCGCCCACTGTTTGGGAGAATATAAGCAACATACAGACACCGACAACGTCTCTCCAAACTCTATTTGTGAAACATGCAGACACTGTTGTGACGCCGGCAGCTGGGAGCATCAGAGGGCTGCAACGACAGAGATACATTGCAGTCTATCCCTGGTGTTGCAACGCTACATTTCTTCAAAAGATCACTCAACCGCACACGCAGTGTATTGCATTGCGTTTTGATATGGTACTTTGAGTATGGAATAAAGTCTTTATGCATTGCTTTCCTTCATTATGGATCTAATCATTGTTTCTGTACAAGTCCCGTCTCTGGCCACGGCAGCGCTCTCAGTCCTTTTGTGCTCCTGCTGAATAAAAGGTAGTATGGACCCGGTAACATTTGCGTACGGCCATACCACCCTGATCACGCCCGATCTCGTCTGATCTCGGAAGCTAAGCAGGGTCGGGCCTGGTTAGTACTTGGATGGGTGACCGCCTGGGAATACCAGGTGCTGTAAGCATAATTATTTTTCTGCTCGAGATCAATGGCTGCAATGGTCTGCCGTGCCCTGATCCTTAGCGCCCACTGTTTGGGAGAATTTAATCAACATACAGACACTGACAACGTCTCTCCAAACTCTATTTGTGAAACATGCAGACACTGTTGTGACGCCGGCAGCAGGGAGCATCAGAGGGCTGCAACGACAGAGATACATTACAGTCTATCCCTGGTGTTGCAACGCTACATTTCTTCAAAAGATCACTCAACCGCACACGCAGTGTATTGCATTGCGTTTTGATATGGTACTTTGAGTATGGAATAAAGTCTTTATGCATTGCTTTCCTTCATTATGGATCTAATCATTGTTTCTGTACAAGTCCCGTCTCTGGCCACGGCAGCGCTCTCAGTCCTTTTGTGCTCCTGCTGAATAAAAGGTAGTATGGACCCGGTAACATTTGCGTACGGCCATACCACCCTGATCACGCCCGATCTCGTCTGATCTCGGAAGCTAAGCAGGGTCGGGCCTGGTTAGTACTTGGATGGGTGACCGCCTGGGAATACCAGGTGCTGTAAGCATTTTTATTTTTCTGCTCGAGATCAATGGCTGCAATGGTCTGCCGTGCCCTGATCCTTAGCGCCCACTGTTTGGGAGAATATAAGCAACATACAGACACCGACAACGTCTCTCCAAACTCTATTTGTGAAACATGCAGACACTGTTGTGACGCCGGCAGCAGGGAGCATCAGAGGGCTGCAACGACAGAGATACATTGCAGTCTATCCCTGGTGTTGCAACGCAACATTTCTTCAAAAGATCACTCAACCGCACACGCAGTGTATTGCATTGCGTTTTGATATGGTACTTTGAGTATGGAATAAAGTCTTTATGCATTGCTTTCCTTCATTATGGATCTAATCATTGTTTCTGTACAAGTCCCGTCTCTGGCCACGGCAGCGCTCTCAGTCCTTTTGTGCTCCTGCTGAATAAAAGGTAGTATGGACCCGGTAACATTTGCGTACGGCCATACCACCCTGATCACGCCCGGTCTCGTCTGATCTCGGAAGCTAAGCAGGGTCGGGCCTGGTTAGTACTTGGATGGGTGACCGCCTGGGAATACCAGGTGCTGTAAGCTTTTTTATTTTTCTGCTCGAGATCAATGGCTGCAATGGTCTGCCGTGCCCTGATCCTTAGCGCCCACTGTTTGGGAGAATTTAAGCAACATACAGACACTGACAACGTCTCTCCAAACTCTATTTGTGAAACATGCAGACACTGTTGTGACGCCGGCAGCAGGGAGCATCAGAGGGCTGCAACGACAGAGATACATTACAGTCTATCCCTGGTGTTGCAACGCTACATTTCTTCAAAAGATCACTCAACCGCACACGCAGTGTATTGCATTGCGTTTTGATATGGTACTTTGAGTATGGAATAAAGTCTTTATGCATTGCTTTCCTTCATTATGGATCTAATCATTGTTTCTGTACAAGTCCCGTCTCTGGCCACGGCAGCGCTCTCAGTCCTTTTGTGCTCCTGCTGAATAAAAGGTAGTATGGACCCGGTAACATTTGCGTACAGCCATACCACCCTGATCACGCCCGATCTCGTCTGATCTCGGAAGCTAAGCAGGGTCGGGCCTGGTCAGTACTTGGATGGGTGACCGCCTGGGAATACCAGGTGCTGTAAGCATAATTATTTTTCTGCTCGAGATCAATGGCTGCAATGGTCTGCCGTGCCCTGATCCTTAGCGCCCACTGTTTGGGAGAATATAAGCAACATACAGACACTGACAACGTCTCTCCAAACTCTATTTGTGAAACATGCAGACACTGTTGTGACGCCGGCAGCAGGGAGCATCAGAGGGCTGCAACGACAGAGATACATTGCAGTCTATCCCTGGTGTTGCAACGCTACATTTCTTCAAAAGATCACTCAACCGCACACGCAGTGTATTGCATTACGTTTTGATATGGTACATTGAGTCTGGAATAAAGTCTTTATGCGTTGCTTTCCTTCATTATGGATCTAATCATTGTTTCTGTACAAGTCCCGTCTCTGGCCACGGCAGCACCCTCAGTCCTTATGTGCTCCTGCTGTATAAAACCTAGTATGGACCCGGAAATGTTAGTTTACGGCCATAACAGCCTGATCATGCCCGATCTCGTCTGATCTCGGAAGCTAAGCAGGGTCGGGCCTGGTTACTACATCGATGGGGGACCACCTGGTGCTGTAAGCACATTTATTTTTCAACTCGAGCTCATTGGCTGCAATGGCCTGCCGTGCCGTGATCTTTAGCGCCCACTGTTTGGGAGAATTTAAGCAACATACAGACACTGACAACGTCTCTCCAAACTCTATTTGAGAAACATGCAGACACACTAGTGACGCTGGCAGCAGGGACCAGCAGAGAGATGCAGCGACCTCGGCATTTTTCTTCAGCTTTCACAAACACGCACACAGGGTGACTGGTCTTCTATTTGTTTTGTCGTCGTCTGTCAAACCGCTAAGTGGAGCGACGTGTTTGGGAAGCTGGACTCTTGGTCTGAGCATGTGTGGGCATCGCTTCTCGGCCTTTTGGCTAAGATCAAGTGTAGTATCTGTTCTTATCAGTTTAATATCTGATACGTCCCCTACCCGGGGACCATATATTAAATTGTTTTTTGGAACTGGGAGATGGAATAGGGGCTTGCTCCGTCCACTCCACGCATCGACCTGGTATTGCAGTACCTCCAGGACCGGTGCACCCCTCTCTCACTGTGAAAAATAAACTCCAATCACTCCAACTTATCCAACTGTAAGGCTAAGCTGCTTCACTAAGAAAGTAACTCACCACGAGGCCTTCATGACCATGCGGTATGCCGAAGCCGGAAATGACAAACACACAGTCGCACACACTCATCTTATGCAAAACAATCCGTTTTATCATCAACATTCAGTCACTGCAAAATTTAAAGACTAGCCTCTTATCAAAAGTTAGAATGGACCCAAAGTGTGTGATTGATACAGTCTGGTTTAGCTTTCGCTTGCTCTCGGTTTTTAGTATGACTCGTTCTCAACATTACGTCATTCTTCTGTTAGGCGCACATGGCTAATTTGCATACGGGCAGAGATCTTTAGCGCCCACTGTTTGGGAGAATTTAAGCAACATACAGACACTGACAACGTCTCTCCAAACTCTATTTGTGAAACATGCAGACACTGTTGTGACGCCGGCAGCAGGGAGCATCAGAGGGTTGCAACGACAGAGATACATTACAGTCTATCCCTGGTGTTGCAACGCTACATTTCTTCAAAAGATCACTCAACCGCACACGCAGTGTATTGCATTGCGTTTTGATATGGTACTTTGAGTATGGAATAAAGTCTTTATGCATTGCTTTCCTTCATTATGGATCTAATCATTGTTTCTGTACAAGTCCCGTCTCTGGCCACGGCAGCGCTCTCAGTCCTTTTGTGCTCCTGCTGAATAAAAGGTAGTATGGACCCGGTAACATTTGCGTACGGCCATACCACCCTGATCACGCCCGATCTCGTCTGATCTCGGAAGCTAAGCAGGGTCGGGCCTGGTTAGTACTTGGATGGGTGACCGCCTGGGAATACCAGGTGCTGTAAGCATTTTTATTTTTCTGCTCGAGATCAATGGCTGCAATGGTCTGCCGTGCCCTGATCCTTAGCGCCCACTGTTTGGGAGAATATAAGCAACATACAGACACCGACAACGTCTCTCCAAACTCTATTTGTGAAACATGCAGACACTGTTGTGACGCCGGCAGCAGGGAGCATCAGAGGGCTGCAACGACAGAGATACATTGCAGTCTATCCCTGGTGTTGCAACGCTACATTTCTTCAAAAGATCACTCAACCGCACACGCAGTGTATTGCATTGCGTTTTGATATGGTACTTTGAGTATGGAATAAAGTCTTTATGCATTGCTTTCCTTCATTATGGATCTAATCATTGTTTCTGTACAAGTCCCGTCTCTGGCCACGGCAGCGCTCTCAGTCCTTTTGTGCTCCTGATGAATAAAAGGTAGTATGGACCCGGTAACATTTGCGTACGGCCATACCACCCTGATCACGCCCGATCTCGTCTGATCTCGGAAGCTAAGCAGGGTCGGGCCTGGTTAGTACTTGGATGGGTGACCGCCTGGGAATACCAGGTGCTGTAAGCATTTTTATTTTTCTGCTCGAGATCAATGGCTGCAATGGTCTGCCGTGCCCTGATCTTTAGCGCCCACTGTTTGGGAGAATTTAAGCAACATACAGACACTGACAACTTCTCTCCAAACTCTATTTGTGAAACATGCAGACACTGTTGTGACGCCGGCAGCAGGGAGCATCAGAGGGCTGCAACGACAGAGATACATTGCAGTCTATCCCTGGTGTTGCAACGCTACATTTCTTCAAAAGATCACTCAACCGCACACGCAGTGTATTGCATTGCGTTTTGATATGGTACTTTGAGTATGGAATAAAGTCTCTATGCATTGCTTTCCTTCATTATGGATCTAATCATTGTTTCTGTACATGTCCCGTCTCTGGCCACGGCAGCGCTCTCAGTCCTTTTGTGCTCCTGCTGAATAAAAGGTAGTATGGACCCGGTAACATTTGCGTACGGCCATACCACCCTGATCACGCCCGATCTCGTCTGATCTCGGAAGCTAAGCAGGGTCGGGCCTGGTTAGTACTTGGATGGGTGACCGCCTGGGAATACCAGGTGCTGTAAGCATATTTATTTTTCTGCTCGAGATCAATGGCTGCAATGGTCTGCCGTGCCCTGATCTTTAGCGCCCACTGTTTGGGAGAATTTGAGCAACATACAGACACTGACAACGTCTCTCCAAACTCTATTTGTGAAAAATGCAGACACTGTTGTGACGCCGGCAGCAGGGAGCATCAGAGGGCTGCAACGACAGAGATACATTGCAGTCTATCCCTGGTGTTGCAACGCTACATTTCTTCAAAAGATCACTCAACCGCACACGCAGTGTATTGCATTGCGTTTTGATATGGTACTTTGAGTATGGAATAAAGTCTTTATGCATTGCTTTCCTTCATTATGGATCTAATCATTGTTTCTGTACAAGTCCCGTCTCTGGCCACGGCAGCACTCTCAGTCCTTTTGTGCTCCTGCTGAATAAAAGGTAGTATGGACCCGGTAACATTTGCGTACGGCCATACCACCCTGATCACGCCCGATCTCGTCTGATCTCGGAAGCTAAGCAGGGTCGGGCATGGTTAGTACTTGGATGGGTGACCGCCTGGGAATACCAGGTGCTGTAAGCATTTTTATTTTTCTGCTCGAGATCAATGGCTGCAATGGTCTGCCGTGCCCTGATCCTTAGCGCCCACTGTTTGGGAGAATTTAATCAACATACAGACACCGACAACGTCTCTCCAAACTCTATTTGTGAAACATGCAGACACTGTTGTGACGCCGGCAGCAGGGAGCATCAGAGGGCTGCAACGACAGAGATACATTGCAGTCTATCCCTGGTGTTGCAACGCTACATTTCTTCAAAAGATCACTCAACCGCACACGCAGTGTATTGCATTGCGTTTTCATATGGTACTTTGAGTATGGAATAAAGTCTTTATGCATTGCTTTCCTTCATTATGGATCTAATCATTGTTTCTGTACAAGTCCCGTCTCTGGCCACGGCAGCGCTCTCAGTCCTTTTGTGCTCCTGCTGAATAAAAGGTAGTATGGACCCGGTAACATTTGCGTACGGCCATACCACCCTGATCACGCACGATCTCGTCTGATCTCGGAAGCTAAGCAGGGTCGGGCCTGGTTAGTACTTGGATGGGTGACCGCCTGGGAATACCAGGTGCTGTAAGCATAATTATTTTTCTGCTCGAGATCAATGGCTGCAATGGTCTGCCGTGCCCTGATCCTTAGCGCCCACTGTTTGGGAGAATATAAGCAACATACAGACACCGACAACGTCTCTCCAAACTCTATTTGTGAAACATGCAGACACTGTTGTGACGCCGGCAGCAGGGAGCATCAGAGGGCTGCAACGACAGAGATACATTGCAGTCTATCCCTGGTGTTGCAACGCTACATTTCTTCAAAAGATCACTCAACCGCACACGCAGTGTATTGCATTGCGTTTTCATATGGTACTTTGAGTATGGAATAAAGTCTTTATGCATTGCTTTCCTTCATTATGGATCTAATCATTGTTTCTGTACAAGTCCCGTCTCTGGCCACGGCAGCGCTCTCAGTCCTTTTGTGCTCCTGCTGAATAAAAGGTAGTATGGACCCGGTAACATTTGCGTACGGCCATACCACCCTGATCACGCCCGATCTCGTCTGATCTCGGAAGCTAAGCAGGGTCGGGCCTGGTTAGTACTTGGATGGGTGACCGCCTGGGAATACCAGGTGCTGTAAGCATTTTTATTTTTCTGCTCGAGATCAATGGCTGCAATGGTCTGCCGTGCCCTGATCTTTAGCGCCCACTGTTTGGGAGAATTTAAGCAACATACAGACACTGACAACGTCTCTCCAAACTCTATTTGTGAAAAATGCAGACACTGTTGTGACGCCGGCAGCAGGGAGCATCAGAGGGCTGCAACGACAGAGATACATTGCAGTCTATCCCTGGTGTTGCAACGCTACATTTCTTCAAAAGATCACTCAACCGCACACGCAGTGTATTGCATTGCGTTTTGATATGGTACTTTGAGTATGGAATAAAGTCTTTATGCATTGCTTTCCTTCATTATGGATCTAATCATTGTTTCTGTACATGTCCCGTCTCTGGCCACGGCAGCGCTCTCAGTCCTTTTGTGCTCCTGCTGAATAAAAGGTAGTATGGACCCGGTAACATTTGCGTACGGCCATACCACCCTGATCACGCCCGATCTCGTCTGATCTCGGAAGCTAAGCAGGGTCGGGCCTGGTTAGTACTTGGATGGGTGACCGCCTGGGAATACCAGGTGCTGTAAGCATTTTTATTTTTCTGCTCGAGATCAATGGCTGCAATGGTCTGCCGTGCCCTGATCCTTAGCGCCCACTGTTTGGGAGAATATAAGCAACATACAGACACCGACAACGTCTCTCCAAACTCTATTTGTGAAACATGCAGACACTGTTGTGACGCCGGCAGCAGGGAGCATCAGAGGGCTGCAACGACAGAGATACATTGCAGTCTATCCCTGGTGTTGCAACGCTACATTTCTTCAAAAGATCACTCAACCGCACACGCAGTGTATTGCATTGCGTTTTGATATGGTACTTTGAGTATGGAATAAAGTCTTTATGCATTGCTTTCCTTCATTATGGATCTAATCATTGTTTCTGTACAAGTCCCGTCTCTGGCCACGGCAGCGCTCTCAGTCCTTTTGTGCTCCTGCTGAATAAAAGGTAGTATGGACCCGGTAACATTTGCGTACGGCCATACCACCCTGATCACGCCCGATCTCGTCTGATCTCGGAAGCTAAGCAGGGTCGGGCCTGGTTAGTACTTGGATGGGTGACCGCCTGGGAATACCAGGTGCTGTAAGCATAATTATTTTTCTGCTCGAGATCAATGGCTGCAATGGTCTGCCGTGCCCTGATCCTTAGCGCCCACTGTTTGGGAGAATTTAATCAACATACAGACACTGACAACGTCTCTCCAAACTCTATTTGTGAAACATGCAGACACTGTTGTGACGCCGGCAGCAGGGAGCATCAGAGGGCTGCAACGACAGAGATACATTACAGTCTATCCCTGGTGTTGCAACGCTACATTTCTTCAAAAGATCACTCAACCGCACACGCAGTGTATTGCATTGCGTTTTGATATGGTACTTTGAGTATGGAATAAAGTCTTTATGCATTGCTTTCCTTCATTATGGATCTAATCATTGTTTCTGTACAAGTCCCGTCTCTGGCCACGGCAGCGCTCTCAGTCCTTTTGTGCTCCTGCTGAATAAAAGGTAGTATGGACCCGGTAACATTTGCGTACGGCCATACCACCCTGATCACGCCCGATCTCGTCTGATCTCGGAAGCTAAGCAGGGTCGGGCCTGGTTAGTACTTGGATGGGTGACCGCCTGGGAATACCAGGTGCTGTAAGCATTTTTATTTTTCTGCTCGAGATCAATGGCTGCAATGGTCTGCCGTGCCCTGATCCTTAGCGCCCACTGTTTGGGAGAATATAAGCAACATACAGACACCGACAACGTCTCTCCAAACTCTATTTGTGAAACATGCAGACACTGTTGTGACGCCGGCAGCAGGGAGCATCAGAGGGCTGCAACGACAGAGATACATTGCAGTCTATCCCTGGTGTTGCAACGCAACATTTCTTCAAAAGATCACTCAACCGCACACGCAGTGTATTGCATTGCGTTTTGATATGGTACTTTGAGTATGGAATAAAGTCTTTATGCATTGCTTTCCTTCATTATGGATCTAATCATTGTTTCTGTACAAGTCCCGTCTCTGGCCACGGCAGCGCTCTCAGTCCTTTTGTGCTCCTGCTGAATAAAAGGTAGTATGGACCCGGTAACATTTGCGTACGGCCATACCACCCTGATCACGCCCGGTCTCGTCTGATCTCGGAAGCTAAGCAGGGTCGGGCCTGGTTAGTACTTGGATGGGTGACCGCCTGGGAATACCAGGTGCTGTAAGCTTTTTTATTTTTCTGCTCGAGATCAATGGCTGCAATGGTCTGCCGTGCCCTGATCCTTAGCGCCCACTGTTTGGGAGAATTTAAGCAACATACAGACACTGACAACGTCTCTCCAAACTCTATTTGTGAAACATGCAGACACTGTTGTGACGCCGGCAGCAGGGAGCATCAGAGGGCTGCAACGACAGAGATACATTACAGTCTATCCCTGGTGTTGCAACGCTACATTTCTTCAAAAGATCACTCAACCGCACACGCAGTGTATTGCATTGCGTTTTGATATGGTACTTTGAGTATGGAATAAAGTCTTTATGCATTGCTTTCCTTCATTATGGATCTAATCATTGTTTCTGTACAAGTCCCGTCTCTGGCCACGGCAGCGCTCTCAGTCCTTTTGTGCTCCTGCTGAATAAAAGGTAGTATGGACCCGGTAACATTTGCGTACGGCCATACCACCCTGATCACGCCCGATCTCGTCTGATCTCGGAAGCTAAGCAGGGTCGGGCCTGGTCAGTACTTGGATGGGTGACCGCCTGGGAATACCAGGTGCTGTAAGCATAATTATTTTTCTGCTCGAGATCAATGGCTGCAATGGTCTGCCGTGCCCTGATCTTTAGCGCCCACTGTTTGGGAGAATTTAAGCAACATACAGACACTGACAACTTCTCTCCAAACTCTATTTGTGAAACATGCAGACACTGTTGTGACGCCGGCAGCAGGGAGCATCAGAGGGCTGCAACGACAGAGATACATTGCAGTCTATCCCTGGTGTTGCAACGCTACATTTCTTCAAAAGATCACTCAACCGCACACGCAGTGTATTGCATTGCGTTTTGATATGGTACTTTGAGTATGGAATAAAGTCTCTATGCATTGCTTTCCTTCATTATGGATCTAATCATTGTTTCTGTACATGTCCCGTCTCTGGCCACGGCAGCGCTCTCAGTCCTTTTGTGCTCCTGCTGAATAAAAGGTAGTATGGACCCGGTAACATTTGCGTACGGCCATACCACCCTGATCACGCCCGATCTCGTCTGATCTCGGAAGCTAAGCAGGGTCGGGCCTGGTTAGTACTTGGATGGGTGACCGCCTGGGAATACCAGGTGCTGTAAGCATATTTATTTTTCTGCTCGAGATCAATGGCTGCAATGGTCTGCCGTGCCCTGATCTTTAGCGCCCACTGTTTGGGAGAATTTGAGCAACATACAGACACTGACAACGTCTCTCCAAACTCTATTTGTGAAAAATGCAGACACTGTTGTGACGCCGGCAGCAGGGAGCATCAGAGGGCTGCAACGACAGAGATACATTGCAGTCTATCCCTGGTGTTGCAACGCTACATTTCTTCAAAAGATCACTCAACCGCACACGCAGTGTATTGCATTGCGTTTTGATATGGTACTTTGAGTATGGAATAAAGTCTTTATGCATTGCTTTCCTTCATTATGGATCTAATCATTGTTTCTGTACAAGTCCCGTCTCTGGCCACGGCAGCACTCTCAGTCCTTTTGTGCTCCTGCTGAATAAAAGGTAGTATGGACCCGGTAACATTTGCGTACGGCCATACCACCCTGATCACGCCCGATCTCGTCTGATCTCGGAAGCTAAGCAGGGTCGGGCATGGTTAGTACTTGGATGGGTGACCGCCTGGGAATACCAGGTGCTGTAAGCATTTTTATTTTTCTGCTCGAGATCAATGGCTGCAATGGTCTGCCGTGCCCTGATCCTTAGCGCCCACTGTTTGGGAGAATTTAATCAACATACAGACACCGACAACGTCTCTCCAAACTCTATTTGTGAAACATGCAGACACTGTTGTGACGCCGGCAGCAGGGAGCATCAGAGGGCTGCAACGACAGAGATACATTGCAGTCTATCCCTGGTGTTGCAACGCTACATTTCTTCAAAAGATCACTCAACCGCACACGCAGTGTATTGCATTGCGTTTTCATATGGTACTTTGAGTATGGAATAAAGTCTTTATGCATTGCTTTCCTTCATTATGGATCTAATCATTGTTTCTGTACAAGTCCCGTCTCTGGCCACGGCAGCGCTCTCAGTCCTTTTGTGCTCCTGCTGAATAAAAGGTAGTATGGACCCGGTAACATTTGCGTACGGCCATACCACCCTGATCACGCACGATCTCGTCTGATCTCGGAAGCTAAGCAGGGTCGGGCCTGGTTAGTACTTGGATGGGTGACCGCCTGGGAATACCAGGTGCTGTAAGCATAATTATTTTTCTGCTCGAGATCAATGGCTGCAATGGTCTGCCGTGCCCTGATCCTTAGCGCCCACTGTTTGGGAGAATATAAGCAACATACAGACACCGACAACGTCTCTCCAAACTCTATTTGTGAAACATGCAGACACTGTTGTGACGCCGGCAGCAGGGAGCATCAGAGGGCTGCAACGACAGAGATACATTGCAGTCTATCCCTGGTGTTGCAACGCTACATTTCTTCAAAAGATCACTCAACCGCACACGCAGTGTATTGCATTGCGTTTTCATATGGTACTTTGAGTATGGAATAAAGTCTTTATGCATTGCTTTCCTTCATTATGGATCTAATCATTGTTTCTGTACAAGTCCCGTCTCTGGCCACGGCAGCGCTCTCAGTCCTTTTGTGCTCCTGCTGAATAAAAGGTAGTATGGACCCGGTAACATTTGCGTACGGCCATACCACCCTGATCACGCCCGATCTCGTCTGATCTCGGAAGCTAAGCAGGGTCGGGCCTGGTTAGTACTTGGATGGGTGACCGCCTGGGAATACCAGGTGCTGTAAGCATTTTTATTTTTCTGCTCGAGATCAATGGCTGCAATGGTCTGCCGTGCCCTGATCTTTAGCGCCCACTGTTTGGGAGAATTTAAGCAACATACAGACACTGACAACGTCTCTCCAAACTCTATTTGTGAAAAATGCAGACACTGTTGTGACGCCGGCAGCAGGGAGCATCAGAGGGCTGCAACGACAGAGATACATTGCAGTCTATCCCTGGTGTTGCAACGCTACATTTCTTCAAAAGATCACTCAACCGCACACGCAGTGTATTGCATTGCGTTTTGATATGGTACTTTGAGTATGGAATAAAGTCTTTATGCATTGCTTTCCTTCATTATGGATCTAATCATTGTTTCTGTACATGTCCCGTCTCTGGCCACGGCAGCGCTCTCAGTCCTTTTGTGCTCCTGCTGAATAAAAGGTAGTATGGACCCGGTAACATTTGCGTACGGCCATACCACCCTGATCACGCCCGATCTCGTCTGATCTCGGAAGCTAAGCAGGGTCGGGCCTGGTTAGTACTTGGATGGGTGACCGCCTGGGAATACCAGGTGCTGTAAGCATTTTTATTTTTCTGCTCGAGATCAATGGCTGCAATGGTCTGCCGTGCCCTGATCCTTAGCGCCCACTGTTTGGGAGAATATAAGCAACATACAGACACCGACAACGTCTCTCCAAACTCTATTTGTGAAACATGCAGACACTGTTGTGACGCCGGCAGCAGGGAGCATCAGAGGGCTGCAACGACAGAGATACATTGCAGTCTATCCCTGGTGTTGCAACGCTACATTTCTTCAAAAGATCACTCAACCGCACACGCAGTGTATTGCATTGCGTTTTGATATGGTACTTTGAGTATGGAATAAAGTCTTTATGCATTGCTTTCCTTCATTATGGATCTAATCATTGTTTCTGTACAAGTCCCGTCTCTGGCCACGGCAGCGCTCTCAGTCCTTTTGTGCTCCTGCTGAATAAAAGGTAGTATGGACCCGGTAACATTTGCGTACGGCCATACCACCCTGATCACGCCCGATCTCGTCTGATCTCGGAAGCTAAGCAGGGTCGGGCCTGGTTAGTACTTGGATGGGTGACCGCCTGGGAATACCAGGTGCTGTAAGCATAATTATTTTTCTGCTCGAGATCAATGGCTGCAATGGTCTGCCGTGCCCTGATCCTTAGCGCCCACTGTTTGGGAGAATTTAATCAACATACAGACACTGACAACGTCTCTCCAAACTCTATTTGTGAAACATGCAGACACTGTTGTGACGCCGGCAGCAGGGAGCATCAGAGGGCTGCAACGACAGAGATACATTACAGTCTATCCCTGGTGTTGCAACGCTACATTTCTTCAAAAGATCACTCAACCGCACACGCAGTGTATTGCATTGCGTTTTGATATGGTACTTTGAGTATGGAATAAAGTCTTTATGCATTGCTTTCCTTCATTATGGATCTAATCATTGTTTCTGTACAAGTCCCGTCTCTGGCCACGGCAGCGCTCTCAGTCCTTTTGTGCTCCTGCTGAATAAAAGGTAGTATGGACCCGGTAACATTTGCGTACGGCCATACCACCCTGATCACGCCCGATCTCGTCTGATCTCGGAAGCTAAGCAGGGTCGGGCCTGGTTAGTACTTGGATGGGTGACCGCCTGGGAATACCAGGTGCTGTAAGCATTTTTATTTTTCTGCTCGAGATCAATGGCTGCAATGGTCTGCCGTGCCCTGATCCTTAGCGCCCACTGTTTGGGAGAATATAAGCAACATACAGACACCGACAACGTCTCTCCAAACTCTATTTGTGAAACATGCAGACACTGTTGTGACGCCGGCAGCAGGGAGCATCAGAGGGCTGCAACGACAGAGATACATTGCAGTCTATCCCTGGTGTTGCAACGCAACATTTCTTCAAAAGATCACTCAACCGCACACGCAGTGTATTGCATTGCGTTTTGATATGGTACTTTGAGTATGGAATAAAGTCTTTATGCATTGCTTTCCTTCATTATGGATCTAATCATTGTTTCTGTACAAGTCCCGTCTCTGGCCACGGCAGCGCTCTCAGTCCTTTTGTGCTCCTGCTGAATAAAAGGTAGTATGGACCCGGTAACATTTGCGTACGGCCATACCACCCTGATCACGCCCGGTCTCGTCTGATCTCGGAAGCTAAGCAGGGTCGGGCCTGGTTAGTACTTGGATGGGTGACCGCCTGGGAATACCAGGTGCTGTAAGCTTTTTTATTTTTCTGCTCGAGATCAATGGCTGCAATGGTCTGCCGTGCCCTGATCCTTAGCGCCCACTGTTTGGGAGAATTTAAGCAACATACAGACACTGACAACGTCTCTCCAAACTCTATTTGTGAAACATGCAGACACTGTTGTGACGCCGGCAGCAGGGAGCATCAGAGGGCTGCAACGACAGAGATACATTACAGTCTATCCCTGGTGTTGCAACGCTACATTTCTTCAAAAGATCACTCAACCGCACACGCAGTGTATTGCATTGCGTTTTGATATGGTACTTTGAGTATGGAATAAAGTCTTTATGCATTGCTTTCCTTCATTATGGATCTAATCATTGTTTCTGTACAAGTCCCGTCTCTGGCCACGGCAGCGCTCTCAGTCCTTTTGTGCTCCTGCTGAATAAAAGGTAGTATGGACCCGGTAACATTTGCGTACGGCCATACCACCCTGATCACGCCCGATCTCGTCTGATCTCGGAAGCTAAGCAGGGTCGGGCCTGGTCAGTACTTGGATGGGTGACCGCCTGGGAATACCAGGTGCTGTAAGCATAATTATTTTTCTGCTCGAGATCAATGGCTGCAATGGTCTGCCGTGCCCTGATCCTTAGCGCCCACTGTTTGGGAGAATATAAGCAACATACAGACACTGACAACGTCTCTCCAAACTCTATTTGTGAAACATGCAGACACTGTTGTGACGCCGGCAGCAGGGAGCATCAGAGGGCTGCAACGACAGAGATACATTGCAGTCTATCCCTGGTGTTGCAACGCTACATTTCTTCAAAAGATCACTCAACCGCACACGCAGTGTATTGCATTACGTTTTGATATGGTACATTGAGTCTGGAATAAAGTCTTTATGCATTGCTTTCCTTCATTATGGATCTAATCATTGTTTCTGTACAAGTCCCGTCTCTGGCCACGGCAGCACCCTCAGTCCTTATGTGCTCCTGCTGTATAAAACCTAGTATGGACCCGGAAATGTTAGTTTACGGCCATAACAGCCTGATCATGCCCGATCTCGTCTGATCTCGGAAGCTAAGCAGGGTCGGGCCTGGTTACTACATCGATGGGGGACCACCTGGTGCTGTAAGCACATTTATTTTTCAACTCGAGCTCATTGGCTGCAATGGCCTGCCGTGCCGTGATCTTTAGCGCCCACTGTTTGGGAGAATTTAAGCAACATACAGACACTGACAACGTCTCTCCAAACTCTATTTGAGAAACATGCAGACACACTAGTGACGCTGGCAGCAGGGACCAGCAGAGAGATGCAGCGACCTCGGCATTTTTCTTCAGCTTTCACAAACACGCACACAGGGTGACTGGTCTTCTATTTGTTTTGTCGTCGTCTGTCAAACCGCTAAGTGGAGCGACGTGTTTGGGAAGCTGGACTCTTGGTCTGAGCATGTGTGGGCATCGCTTCTCGGCCTTTTGGCTAAGATCAAGTGTAGTATCTGTTCTTATCAGTTTAATATCTGATACGTCCCCTACCCGGGGACCATATATTAAATTGTTTTTTGGAACTGGGAGATGGAATAGGGGCTTGCTCCGTCCACTCCACGCATCGACCTGGTATTGCAGTACCTCCAGGACCGGTGCACCCCTCTCTCACTGTGAAAAATAAACTCCAATCACTCCAACTTATCCAACTGTAAGGCTAAGCTGCTTCACTAAGAAAGTAACTCACCACGAGGCCTTCATGACCATGCGGTATGCCGAAGCCGGAAATGACAAACACACAGTCGCACACACTCATCTTATGCAAAACAATCCGTTTTATCATCAACATTCAGTCACTGCAAAATTTAAAGACTAGCCTCTTATCAAAAGTTAGAATGGACCCAAAGTGTGTGATTGATACAGTCTGGTTTAGCTTTCGCTTGCTCTCGGTTTTTAGTATGACTCGTTCTCAACATTACGTCATTCTTCTGTTAGGCGCACATGGCTAATTTGCATACGGGCAGAGATCTTTAGCGCCCACTGTTTGGGAGAATTTAAGCAACATACAGACACTGACAACGTCTCTCCAAACTCTATTTGTGAAACATGCAGACACTGTTGTGACGCCGGCAGCAGGGAGCATCAGAGGGCTGCAACGACAGAGATACATTACAGTCTATCCCTGGTGTTGCAACGCTACATTTCTTCAAAAGATCACTCAACCGCACACGCAGTGTATTGCATTGCGTTTTGATATGGTACTTTGAGTATGGAATAAAGTCTTTATGCATTGCTTTCCTTCATTATGGATCTAATCATTGTTTCTGTACAAGTCCCGTCTCTGGCCACGGCAGCGCTCTCAGTCCTTTTGTGCTCCTGCTGAATAAAAGGTAGTATGGACCCGGTAACATTTGCGTACGGCCATACCACCCTGATCACGCCCGATCTCGTCTGATCTCGGAAGCTAAGCAGGGTCGGGCCTGGTTAGTACTTGGATGGGTGACCGCCTGGGAATACCAGGTGCTGTAAGCATTTTTATTTTTCTGCTCGAGATCAATGGCTGCAATGGTCTGCCGTGCCCTGATCCTTAGCGCCCACTGTTTGGGAGAATATAAGCAACATACAGACACCGACAACGTCTCTCCAAACTCTATTTGTGAAACATGCAGACACTGTTGTGACGCCGGCAGCAGGGAGCATCAGAGGGCTGCAACGACAGAGATACATTGCAGTCTATCCCTGGTGTTGCAACGCTACATTTCTTCAAAAGATCACTCAACCGCACACGCAGTGTATTGCATTGCGTTTTGATATGGTACTTTGAGTATGGAATAAAGTCTTTATGCATTGCTTTCCTTCATTATGGATCTAGTCATTGTTTCTGTACAAGTCCCGTCTCTGGCCACGGCAGCGCTCTCAGTCCTTTTGTGCTCCTGATGAATAAAAGGTAGTATGGACCCGGTAACATTTGCGTACGGCCATACCACCCTGATCACGCCCGATCTCGTCTGATCTCGGAAGCTAAGCAGGGTCGGGCCTGGTTAGTACTTGGATGGGTGACCGCCTGGGAATACCAGGTGCTGTAAGCATTTTTATTTTTCTGCTCGAGATCAATGGCTGCAATGGTCTGCCGTGCCCTGATCCTTAGCGCCCACTGTTTGGGAGAATATAAGCAACATACAGACACCGACAACGTCTCTCCAAACTCTATTTGTGAAACATGCAGACACTGTTGTGACGCCGGCAGCAGGGAGCATCAGAGGGCTGCAACGACAGAGATACATTGCAGTCTATCCCTGGTGTTGCAACGCTACATTTCTTCAAAAGATCACTCAACCGCACACGCAGTGTATTGCATTGCGTTTTGATATGGTACTTTGAGTATGGAATAAAGTCTTTATGCATTGCTTTCCTTCATTATGGATCTAATCATTGTTTCTGTACAAGTCCCGTCTCTGGCCACGGCAGCGCTCTCAGTCCTTTTGTGCTCCTGCTGAATAAAAGGTAGTATGGACCCGGTAACATTTGCGTACGGCCATACCACCCTGATCACGCCCGATCTCGTCTGATCTCGGAAGCTAAGCAGGGTCGGGCCTGGTTAGTACTTGGATGGGTGACCGCCTGGGAATACCAGGTGCTGTAAGCATTTTTATTTTTCTGCTCGAGATCAATGGCTGCAATGATCTGCCGTGCCCTGATCCTTAGCGCCCACTGTTTGGGAGAATATAAGCAACATACAGACACCGACAACGTCTCTCCAAACTCTATTTGTGAAACATGCAGACACTGTTGTGACGCCGGCAGCAGGGAGCATCAGAGGGCTGCAACGACAGAGATACATTGCAGTCTATCCCTGGTGTTGCAACGTTACATTTCTTCAAAAGATCACTCAACCGCACACGCAGTGTATTGCATTGCGTTTTCATATGGTACTTTGAGTATGGAATAAAGTCTTTATGCATTGCTTTCCTTCATTATGGATCTAATCATTGTTTCTGTACAAGTCCCGTCTCTGGCCACGGCAGCGCTCTCAGTCCTTTTGTGCTCCTGCTGAATAAAAGGTAGTATGGACCCGGTAACATTTGCGTACGGCCATACCACCCTGATCACGCCCGATCTCGTCTGATCTCGGAAGCTAAGCAGGGTCGGGCCTGGTTAGTACTTGGATGGGTGACCGCCTGGGAATACCAGGTGCTGTAAGCATAATTATTTTTCTGCTCGAGATCAATGGCTGCAATGGTCTGCCGTGCCCTGATCCTTAGCGCCCACTGTTTGGGAGAATATAAGCAACATACAGACACCGACAACGTCTCTCCAAACTCTATTTGTGAAACATGCAGACACTGTTGTGACGCCGGCAGCAGGGAGCATCAGAGGGCTGCAACGACAGAGATACATTGCAGTCTATCCCTGGTGTTGCAACGCTACATTTCTTCAAAAGATCACTCAACCGCACACGCAGTGTATTGCATTGCGTTTTGATATGGTACTTTGAGTATGGAATAAAGTCTTTATGCATTGCTTTCCTTCATTATGGATCTAATCATTGTTTCTGTACAAGTCCCGTCTCTGGCCACGGCAGCGCTCTCAGTCCTTTTGTGCTCCTGCTGAATAAAAGGTAGTATGGACCCGGTAACATTTGCGTACGGCCATACCACCCTGATCACGCCCGATCTCGTCTGATCTCGGAAGCTAAGCAGGGTCGGGCCTGGTCAGTACTTGGATGGGTGACCGCCTGGGAATACCAGGTGCTGTAAGCATAATTATTTTTCTGCTCGAGATCAATGGCTGCAATGGTCTGCCGTGCCCTGATCCTTAGCGCCCACTGTTTGGGAGAATATAAGCAACATACAGACACCGACAACGTCTCTCCAAACTCTATTTGTGAAACATGCAGACACTGTTGTGACGCCGGCAGCAGGGAGCATCAGAGGGCTGCAACGACAGAGATACATTGCAGTCTATCCCTGGTGTTGCAACGTTACATTTCTTCAAAAGATCACTCAACCGCACACGCAGTGTATTGCATTGCGTTTTCATATGGTACTTTGAGTATGGAATAAAGTCTTTATGCATTGCTTTCCTTCATTATGGATCTAATCATTGTTTCTGTACAAGTCCCGTCTCTGGCCACGGCAGCGCTCTCAGTCCTTTTGTGCTCCTGCTGAATAAAAGGTAGTATGGACCCGGTAACATTTGCGTACGGCCATACCACCCTGATCACGCCCGATCTCGTCTGATCTCGGAAGCTAAGCAGGGTCGGGCCTGGTTAGTACTTGGATGGGTGACCGCCTGGGAATACCAGGTGCTGTAAGCATAATTATTTTTCTGCTCGAGATCAATGGCTGCAATGGTCTGCCGTGCCCTGATCCTTAGCGCCCACTGTTTGGGAGAATATAAGCAACATACAGACACCGACAACGTCTCTCCAAACTCTATTTGTGAAACATGCAGACACTGTTGTGACGCCGGCAGCAGGGAGCATCAGAGGGCTGCAACGACAGAGATACATTGCAGTCTATCCCTGGTGTTGCAACGCTACATTTCTTCAAAAGATCACTCAACCGCACACGCAGTGTATTGCATTGCGTTTTGATATGGTACTTTGAGTATGGAATAAAGTCTTTATGCATTGCTTTCCTTCATTATGGATCTAATCATTGTTTCTGTACAAGTCCCGTCTCTGGCCACGGCAGCGCTCTCAGTCCTTTTGTGCTCCTGCTGAATAAAAGGTAGTATGGACCCGGTAACATTTGCGTACGGCCATACCACCCTGATCACGCCCGATCTCGTCTGATCTCGGAAGCTAAGCAGGGTCGGGCCTGGTCAGTACTTGGATGGGTGACCGCCTGGGAATACCAGGTGCTGTAAGCATAATTATTTTTCTGCTCGAGATCAATGGCTGCAATGGTCTGCCGTGCCCTGATCCTTAGCGCCCACTGTTTGGGAGAATATAAGCAACATACAGACACCGACAACGTCTCTCCAAACTCTATTTGTGAAACATGCAGACACTGTTGTGACGCCGGCAGCAGGGAGCATCAGAGGGCTGCAACGACAGAGATACATTGCAGTCTATCCCTGGTGTTGCAACGCTACATTTCTTCAAAAGATCACTCAACCGCACACGCAGTGTATTGCATTGCGTTTTCATATGGTACTTTGAGTATGGAATAAAGTCTTTATGCATTGCTTTCCTTCATTATGGATCTAATCATTGTTTCTGTACAAGTCCCGTCTCTGGCCACGGCAGCACCCTCAGTCCTTATGTGCTCCTGCTGTATAAAACCTAGTATGGACCCGGAAATGTTAGTTTACGGCCATAACAGCCTGATCATGCCCGATCTCGTCTGATCTCGGAAGCTAAGCAGGGTCGGGCCTGGTTACTACATCGATGGGGGACCACCTGGTGCTGTAAGCACATTTATTTTTCAACTCGAGCTCATTGGCTGCAATGGCCTGCCGTGCCGTGATCTTTAGCGCCCACTGTTTGGGAGAATTTAAGCAACATACAGACACTGACAACGTCTCTCCAAACTCTATTTGAGAAACATGCAGACACACTAGTGACGCTGGCAGCAGGGACCAGCAGAGAGATGCAGCGACCTCGGCATTTTTCTTCAGCTTTCACAAACACGCACACAGGGTGACTGGTCTTCTATTTGTTTTGTCGTCGTCTGTCAAACCGCTAAGTGGAGCGACGTGTTTGGGAAGCTGGACTCTTGGTCTGAGCATGTGTGGGCATCGCTTCTCGGCCTTTTGGCTAAGATCAAGTGTAGTATCTGTTCTTATCAGTTTAATATCTGATACGTCCCCTACCCGGGGACCATATATTAAATTGTTTTTTGGAACTGGGAGATGGAATAGGGGCTTGCTCCGTCCACTCCACGCATCGACCTGGTATTGCAGTACCTCCAGGACCGGTGCACCCCTCTCTCACTGTGAAAAATAAACTCCAATCACTCCAACTTATCCAACTGTAAGGCTAAGCTGCTTCACTAAGAAAGTAACTCACCACGAGGCCTTCATGACCATGCGGTATGCCGAAGCCGGAAATGACAAACACACAGTCGCACACACTCATCTTATGCAAAACAATCCGTTTTATCATCAACATTCAGTCACTGCAAAGATTTAAAGACTAGCCTCTTATCAAAAGTTAGAATGGACCCAAAGTGTGTGATTGATACAGTCTGGTTTAGCTTTCGCTTGCTCTCGGTTTTTAGTATGACTCGTTCTCAACATTACGTCATTCTTCTGTTAGGCGCACATGGCTAATTTGCATACGGGCAGAGATCTTTAGCGCCCACTGTTTGGGAGAATTTAAGCAACATACAGACACTGACAACGTCTCTCCAAACTCTATTTGTGAAACATGCAGACACTGTTGTGACGCCGGCAGCAGGGAGCATCAGAGGGCTGCAACGACAGAGATACATTACAGTCTATCCCTGGTGTTGCAACGCTACATTTCTTCAAAAGATCACTCAACCGCACACGCAGTGTATTGCATTGCGTTTTGATATGGTACTTTGAGTATGGAATAAAGTCTTTATGCATTGCTTTCCTTCATTATGGATCTAATCATTGTTTCTGTACAAGTCCCGTCTCTGGCCACGGCAGCGCTCTCAGTCCTTTTGTGCTCCTGCTGAATAAAAGGTAGTATGGACCCGGTAACATTTGCGTACGGCCATACCACCCTGATCACGCCCGATCTCGTCTGATCTCGGAAGCTAAGCAGGGTCGGGCCTGGTTAGTACTTGGATGGGTGACCGCCTGGGAATACCAGGTGCTGTAAGCATTTTTATTTTTCTGCTCGAGATCAATGGCTGCAATGGTCTGCCGTGCCCTGATCCTTAGCGCCCACTGTTTGGGAGAATATAAGCAACATACAGACACCGACAACGTCTCTCCAAACTCTATTTGTGAAACATGCAGACACTGTTGTGACGCCGGCAGCAGGGAGCATCAGAGGGCTGCAACGACAGAGATACATTGCAGTCTATCCCTGGTGTTGCAACGCAACATTTCTTCAAAAGATCACTCAACCGCACACGCAGTGTATTGCATTGCGTTTTGATATGGTACTTTGAGTATAGAATAAAGTCTTTATGCATTGCTTTCCTTCATTATGGATCTAATCATTGTTTCTGTACAAGTCCCGTCTCTGGCCACGGCAGCGCTCTCAGTCCTTTTGTGCTCCTGCTGAATAAAAGGTAGTATGGACCCGGTAACATTTGCGTACGGCCATACCACCCTGATCACGCCCGGTCTCGTCTGATCTCGGAAGCTAAGCAGGGTCGGGCCTGGTTAGTACTTGGATGGGTGACCGCCTGGGAATACCAGGTGCTGTAAGCATTTTTATTTTTCTGCTCGAGATCAATGGCTGCAATGGTCTGCCGTGCCCTGATCCTTAGCGCCCACTGTTTGGGAGAATATAAGCAACATACAGACACCGACAACGTCTCTCCAAACTCTATTTGTGAAACATGCAGACACTGTTGTGACGCCGGCAGCAGGGAGCATCAGAGGGCTGCAACGACAGAGATACATTGCAGTCTATCCCTGGTGTTGCAACGCTACATTTCTTCAAAAGATCACTCAACCGCACACGCAGTGTATTGCATTGCGTTTTGATATGGTACTTTGAGTATGGAATAAAGTCTTTATGCATTGCTTTCCTTCATTATGGATCTAATCATTGTTTCTGTACAAGTCCCGTCTCTGGCCACGGCAGCGCTCTCAGTCCTTTTGTGCTCCTGCTGAATAAAAGGTAGTATGGACCCGGTAACATTTGCGTACGGCCATACCACCCTGATCACGCCCGATCTCGTCTGATCTCGGAAGCTAAGCAGGGTCGGGCCTGGTTAGTACTTGGATGGGTGACCGCCTGGGAATACCAGGTGCTGTAAGCATTTTTATTTTTCTGCTCGAGATCAATGGCTGCAATGATCTGCCGTGCCCTGATCCTTAGCGCCCACTGTTTGGGAGAATATAAGCAACATACAGACACCGACAACGTCTCTCCAAACTCTATTTGTGAAACATGCAGACACTGTTGTGACGCCGGCAGCAGGGAGCATCAGAGGGCTGCAACGACAGAGATACATTGCAGTCTATCCCTGGTGTTGCAACGTTACATTTCTTCAAAAGATCACTCAACCGCACACGCAGTGTATTGCATTGCGTTTTCATATGGTACTTTGAGTATGGAATAAAGTCTTTATGCATTGCTTTCCTTCATTATGGATCTAATCATTGTTTCTGTACAAGTCCCGTCTCTGGCCACGGCAGCGCTCTCAGTCCTTTTGTGCTCCTGCTGAATAAAAGGTAGTATGGACCCGGTAACATTTGCGTACGGCCATACCACCCTGATCACGCCCGATCTCGTCTGATCTCGGAAGCTAAGCAGGGTCGGGCCTGGTTAGTACTTGGATGGGTGACCGCCTGGGAATACCAGGTGCTGTAAGCATAATTATTTTTCTGCTCGAGATCAATGGCTGCAATGGTCTGCCGTGCCCTGATCCTTAGCGCCCACTGTTTGGGAGAATATAAGCAACATACAGACACCGACAACGTCTCTCCAAACTCTATTTGTGAAACATGCAGACACTGTTGTGACGCCGGCAGCAGGGAGCATCAGAGGGCTGCAACGACAGAGATACATTGCAGTCAATCCCTGGTGTTGCAACGCTACATTTCTTCAAAAGATCACTCAACCGCACACGCAGTGTATTGCATTGCGTTTTGATATGGTACTTTGAGTATGGAATAAAGTCTTTATGCATTGCTTTCCTTCATTATGGATCTAATCATTGTTTCTGTACAAGTCCCGTCTCTGGCCACGGCAGCAATCTCAGTCCTTTTGTGCTCCTGCTGAATAAAAGGTAGTATGGACCCGGTAACATTTGCATACGGCCATACCACCCTGATCACGCCCGATCTCGTCTGATCTCGGAAGCTAAGCAGGGTCGGGCCTGGTCAGTACTTGGATGGGTGACCGCCTGGGAATACCAGGTGCTGTAAGCATAATTATTTTTCTGCTCGAGATCAATGGCTGCAATGGTCTGCCGTGCCCTGATCCTTAGCGCCCACTGTTTGGGAGAATATAAGCAACATACAGACACCGACAACGTCTCTCCAAACTCTATTTGTGAAACATGCAGACACTGTTGTGACGCCGGCAGCAGGGAGCATCAGAGGGCTGCAACGACAGAGATACATTGCAGTCTATCCCTGGTGTTGCAACGCTACATTTCTTCAAAAGATCACTCAACCGCACACGCAGTGTATTGCATTGCGTTTTCATATGGTACTTTGAGTATGGAATAAAGTCTTTATGCATTGCTTTCCTTCATTATGGATCTAATCATTGTTTCTGTACAAGTCCCGTCTCTGGCCACGGCAGCGCTCTCAGTCCTTTTGTGCTCCTGCTGAATAAAAGGTAGTATGGACCCGGTAACATTTGCGTACGGCCATACCACCCTGATCACGCCCGATCTCGTCTGATCTCGGAAGCTAAGCAGGGTCGGGCCTGGTTAGTACTTGGATGGGTGACCGCCTGGGAATACCAGGTGCTGTAAGCATTTTTATTTTTCTGCTCGAGATCAATGGCTGCAATGGTCTGCCGTGCCCTGATCTTTAGCGCCCACTGTTTGGGAGAATTTAAGCAACATACAGACACTGACAACGTCTCTCCAAACTCTATTTGTGAAACATGCAGACACTGTTGTGACGCCGGCAGCAGGGAGCATCAGAGGGCTGCAACGACAGAGATACATTACAGTCTATCCCTGGTGTTGCAACGCTACATTTCTTCAAAAGATCACTCAACCGCACACGCAGTGTATTGCATTGCGTTTTGATATGGTACTTTGAGTATGGAATAAAGTCTTTATGCATTGCTTTCCTTCATTATGGATCTAATCATTGTTTCTGTACAAGTCCCGTCTCTGGCCACGGCAGCGCTCTCAGTCCTTTTGTGCTCCTGCTGAATAAAAGGTAGTATGGACCCGGTAACATTTGCGTACGGCCATACCACCCTGATCACGCCCGATCTCGTCTGATCTCGGAAGCTAAGCAGGGTCGGGGCTGGTTAGTACTTGGATGGGTGACCGCCTGGGAATACCAGGTGCTGTAAGCATTTTAATTTTTCTGCTCGAGATCAATGGCTGCAATGGTCTGCCGTGCCCTGATCCTTAGCGCCCACTGTTTGGGAGAATATAAGCAACATACAGACACCGACAACGTCTCTCCAAACTCTATTTGTGAAACATGCAGACACTGTTGTGACGCCGGCAGCAGGGAGCATCAGAGGGCTGCAACGACAGAGATACATTGCAGTCTATCCCAGGTGTTGCAACGCTACATTTCTTCAAAAGATCACTCAACCGCACACGCAGTGTATTGCATTGCGTTTTGATATGGTACTTTGAGTATGGAATAAAGTCTTTAGGCATTGCTTTCCTTCATTATGGATCTAATCATTGTTTCTGTACAAGTCCCGTCTCTGGCCACGGCAGCGCTCTCAGTCCTTTTGTGCTCCTGCTGAATAAAAGGTAGTATGGACCCGGTAACATTTGCGTACGGCCATACCACCCTGATCACGCCCGGTCTCGTCTGATCTCGGAAGCTAAGCAGGGTCGGGCCTGGTTAGTACTTGGATGGGTGACCGCCTGGGAATACCAGGTGCTGTAAGCTTTTTTATTTTTCTGCTCGAGATCAATGGCTGCAATGGTCTGCCGTGCCCTGATCCTTAGCGCCCACTGTTTGGGAGAATTTAAGCAACATACAGACACTGACAACGTCTCTCCAAACTCTATTTGTGAAACATGCAGACACTGTTGTGACGCCGGCAGCAGGGAGCATCAGAGGGCTGCAACGACAGAGATACATTGCAGTCTATCCCTGGTGTTGCAACGCTACATTTCTTCAAAAGATCACTCAACCGCACACGCAGTGTATTGCATTGCGTTTTGATATGGTACTTTGAGTATGGAATAAAGTCTTTATGCATTGCTTTCCTTCATTATGGATCTAATCATTGTTTCTGTACAAGTCCCGTCTCTGGCCACGGCAGCGCTCTCAGTCCTTTTGTGCTCCTGCTGAATAAAAGGTAGTATGGACCCGGTAACATTTGCGTACGGCCATACCACCCTGATCACGCCCGATCTCGTCTGATCTCGGAAGCAAAGCAGGTTCGGGCCTGGTTAGTACTTGGATGGGTGACCGCCTGGGAATACCAGGTGCTGTAAGCATTTTAATTTTTCTGCTCGAGATCAATGGCTGCAATGGTCTGCCGTGCCCTGATCCTTAGCGCCCACTGTTTGGGAGAATATAAGCAACATACAGACACCGACAACGTCTCTCCAAACTCTATTTGTGAAACATGCAGACACTGTTGTGACGCCGGCAGCAGGGAGCATCAGAGGGCTGCAACGACAGAGATACATTGCAGTCTATCCCTGGTGTTGCAACGCTACATTTCTTCAAAAGATCACTCAACCGCACACGCAGTGTATTGCATTACGTTTTGATATGGTACATTGAGTCTGGAATAAAGTCTTTATGCATTGCTTTCCTTCATTATGGATCTAATCATTGTTTCTGTACAAGTCCCGTCTCTGGCCACGGCAGCACCCTCAGTCCTTATGTGCTCCTGCTGTATAAAACCTAGTATGGACCCGGAAATGTTAGTTTACGGCCATAACAGCCTGATCATGCCCGATCTCGTCTGATCTCGGAAGCTAAGCAGGGTCGGGCCTGGTTACTACATCGATGGGGGACCACCTGGTGCTGTAAGCACATTTATTTTTCAACTCGAGCTCATTGGCTGCAATGGCCTGCCGTGCCGTGATCTTTAGCGCCCACTGTTTGGGAGAATTTAAGCAACATACAGACACTGACAACGTCTCTCCAAACTCTATTTGAGAAACATGCAGACACACTAGTGACGCTGGCAGCAGGGACCAGCAGAGAGATGCAGCGACCTCGGCATTTTTCTTCAGCTTTCACAAACACGCACACAGGGTGACTGGTCTTCTATTTGTTTTGTCGTCGTCTGTCAAACCGCTAAGTGGAGCGACGTGTTTGGGAAGCTGGACTCTTGGTCTGAGCATGTGTGGGCATCGCTTCTCGGCCTTTTGGCTAAGATCAAGTGTAGTATCTGTTCTTATCAGTTTAATATCTGATACGTCCCCTACCCGGGGACCATATATTAAATTGTTTTTTGGAACTGGGAGATGGAATAGGGGCTTGCTCCGTCCACTCCACGCATCGACCTGGTATTGCAGTACCTCCAGGACCGGTGCACCCCTCTCTCACTGTGAAAAATAAACTCCAATCACTCCAACTTATCCAACTGTAAGGCTAAGCTGCTTCACTAAGAAAGTAACTCACCACGAGGCCTTCATGACCATGCGGTATGCCGAAGCCGGAAATGACAAACACACAGTCGCACACACTCATCTTATGCAAAACAATCCGTTTTATCATCAACATTCAGTCACTGCAAAGATTTAAAGACTAGCCTCTTATCAAAAGTTAGAATGGACCCAAAGTGTGTGATTGATACAGTCTGGTTTAGCTTTCGCTTGCTCTCGGTTTTTAGTATGACTCGTTCTCAACATTACGTCATTCTTCTGTTAGGCGCACATGGCTAATTTGCATACGGGCAGAGATCTTTAGCGCCCACTGTTTGGGAGAATTTAAGCAACATACAGACACTGACAACGTCTCTCCAAACTCTATTTGTGAAACATGCAGACACTGTTGTGACGCCGGCAGCAGGGAGCATCAGAGGGCTGCAACGACAGAGATACATTACAGTCTATCCCTGGTGTTGCAACGCTACATTTCTTCAAAAGATCACTCAACCGCACACGCAGTGTATTGCATTGCGTTTTGATATGGTACTTTGAGTATGGAATAAAGTCTTTATGCATTGCTTTCCTTCATTATGGATCTAATCATTGTTTCTGTACAAGTCCCGTCTCTGGCCACGGCAGCGCTCTCAGTCCTTTTGTGCTCCTGCTGAATAAAAGGTAGTATGGACCCGGTAACATTTGCGTACGGCCATACCACCCTGATCACGCCCGATCTCGTCTGATCTCGGAAGCTAAGCAGGGTCGGGCCTGGTTAGTACTTGGATGGGTGACCGCCTGGGAATACCAGGTGCTGTAAGCATTTTTATTTTTCTGCTCGAGATCAATGGCTGCAATGGTCTGCCGTGCCCTGATCCTTAGCGCCCACTGTTTGGGAGAATATAAGCAACATACAGACACCGACAACGTCTCTCCAAACTCTATTTGTGAAACATGCAGACACTGTTGTGACGCCGGCAGCAGGGAGCATCAGAGGGCTGCAACGACAGAGATACATTGCAGTCTATCCCTGGTGTTGCAACGCAACATTTCTTCAAAAGATCACTCAACCGCACACGCAGTGTATTGCATTGCGTTTTGATATGGTACTTTGAGTATAGAATAAAGTCTTTATGCATTGCTTTCCTTCATTATGGATCTAATCATTGTTTCTGTACAAGTCCCGTCTCTGGCCACGGCAGCGCTCTCAGTCCTTTTGTGCTCCTGCTGAATAAAAGGTAGTATGGACCCGGTAACATTTGCGTACGGCCATACCACCCTGATCACGCCCGGTCTCGTCTGATCTCGGAAGCTAAGCAGGGTCGGGCCTGGTTAGTACTTGGATGGGTGACCGCCTGGGAATACCAGGTGCTGTAAGCATTTTTATTTTTCTGCTCGAGATCAATGGCTGCAATGGTCTGCCGTGCCCTGATCCTTAGCGCCCACTGTTTGGGAGAATATAAGCAACATACAGACACCGACAACGTCTCTCCAAACTCTATTTGTGAAACATGCAGACACTGTTGTGACGCCGGCAGCAGGGAGCATCAGAGGGCTGCAACGACAGAGATACATTGCAGTCTATCCCTGGTGTTGCAACGCTACATTTCTTCAAAAGATCACTCAACCGCACACGCAGTGTATTGCATTGCGTTTTGATATGGTACTTTGAGTATGGAATAAAGTCTTTATGCATTGCTTTCCTTCATTATGGATCTAATCATTGTTTCTGTACAAGTCCCGTCTCTGGCCACGGCAGCGCTCTCAGTCCTTTTGTGCTCCTGCTGAATAAAAGGTAGTATGGACCCGGTAACATTTGCGTACGGCCATACCACCCTGATCACGCCCGATCTCGTCTGATCTCGGAAGCTAAGCAGGGTCGGGCCTGGTTAGTACTTGGATGGGTGACCGCCTGGGAATACCAGGTGCTGTAAGCATTTTTATTTTTCTGCTCGAGATCAATGGCTGCAATGATCTGCCGTGCCCTGATCCTTAGCGCCCACTGTTTGGGAGAATATAAGCAACATACAGACACCGACAACGTCTCTCCAAACTCTATTTGTGAAACATGCAGACACTGTTGTGACGCCAGCAGCAGGGAGCATCAGAGGGCTGCAACGACAGAGATACATTGCAGTCTATCCCTGGTGTTGCAACGCTACATTTCTTCAAAAGATCACTCAACCGCACACGCAGTGTATTGCATTGCGTTTTGATATGGTACTTTGAGTATGGAATAAAGTCTTTATGCATTGCTTTCCTTCATTATGGATCTAATCATTGTTTCTGTACAAGTCCCGTCTCTTGCCACGGCAGCAATCTCAGTCCTTTTGTGCTCCTGCTGAATAAAAGGTAGTATGGACCCGGTAACATTTGCATACGGCCATACCACCCTGATCACGCCCGATCTCGTCTGATCTCGGAAGCTAAGCAGGGTCGGGCCTGGTCAGTACTTGGATGGGTGACCGCCTGGGAATACCAGGTGCTGTAAGCATAATTATTTTTCTGCTCGAGATCAATGGCTGCAATGGTCTGCCGTGCCCTGATCCTTAGCGCCCACTGTTTGGGAGAATATAAGCAACATACAGACACCGACAACGTCTCTCCAAACTCTATTTGTGAAACATGCAGACACTGTTGTGACGCCGGCAGCAGGGAGCATCAGAGGGCTGCAACGACAGAGATACATTGCAGTCTATCCCTGGTGTTGCAACGCTACATTTCTTCAAAAGATCACTCAACCGCACACGCAGTGTATTGCATTGCGTTTTGATATGGTACTTTGAGTATGGAATAAAGTCTTTAGGCATTGCTTTCCTTCATTATGGATCTAATCATTGTTTCTGTACAAGTCCCGTCTCTGGCCACGGCAGCGCTCTCAGTCCTTTTGTGCTCCTGCTGAATAAAAGGTAGTATGGACCCGGTAACATTTGCGTACGGCCATACCACCCTGATCACGCCCGATCTCGTCTGATCTCGGAAGCTAAGCAGGGTCGGGCCTGGTTAGTACTTGGATGGGTGACCGCCTGGGAATACCAGGTGCTGTAAGCATTTTTATTTTTCTGCTCGAGATCAATGGCTGCAATGGTCTGCCGTGCCCTGATCTTTAGCGCCCACTGTTTGGGAGAATTTAAGCAACATACAGACACTGACAACTTCTCTCCAAACTCTATTTGTGAAACATGCAGACACTGTTGTGACGCCGGCAGCAGGGAGCATCAGAGGGCTGCAACCACAGAGATACATTGCAGTCTATCCCTGGTGTTGCAACGCTACATTTCTTCAAAAGATCACTCAACCGCACACGCAGTGTATTGCATTGCGTTTTGATATGGTACTTTGAGTATGGAATAAAGTCTCTATGCATTGCTTTCCTTCATTATGGATCTAATCATTGTTTCTGTACATGTCCCGTCTCTGGCCACGGCAGCGCTCTCAGTCCTTTTGTGCTCCTGCTGAATAAAAGGTAGTATGGACCCGGTAACATTTGCGTACGGCCATACCACCCTGATCACGCCCGATCTCGTCTGATCTCGGAAGCTAAGCAGGGTCGGGCCTGGTTAGTACTTGGATGGGTGACCGCCTGGGAATAACAGGTGCTGTAAGCTTTTTTATTTTTCTGCTCGAGATCAATGGCTGCAATGGTCTGCCGTGCCCTGATCCTTAGCGCCCACTGTTTGGGAGAATTTAAGCAACATACAGACACCGACAACGTCTCTCCAAACTCTATTTGTGAAACATGCAGACACTGTTGTGACGCCGGCAGCAGGGAGCATCAGAGGGCTGCAACGACAGAGATACATTGCAGTCAATCCCTGGTGTTGCAACGCTACATTTCTTCAAAAGATCACTCAACCGCACACGCAGTGTATTGCATTGCGTTTTGATATGGTACTTTGAGTATGGAATAAAGTCTTTATGCATTGCTTTCCTTCATTATGGATCTAATCATTGTTTCTGTACAAGTCCCGTCTCTGGCCACGGCAGCAATCTCAGTCCTTTTGTGCTCCTGCTGAATAAAAGGTAGTATGGACCCGGTAACATTTGCATACGGCCATACCACCCTGATCACGCCCGATCTCGTCTGATCTCGGAAGCTAAGCAGGGTCGGGCCTGGTCAGTACTTGGATGGGTGACCGCCTGGGAATACCAGGTGCTGTAAGCATAATTATTTTTCTGCTCGAGATCAATGGCTGCAATGGTCTGCCGTGCCCTGATCCTTAGCGCCCACTGTTTGGGAGAATATAAGCAACATACAGACACCGACAACGTCTCTCCAAACTCTATTTGTGAAACATGCAGACACTGTTGTGACGCCGGCAGCAGGGAGCATCAGAGGGCTGCAACGAAAGAGATACATTGCAGTCTATCCCTGGTGTTGCAACGCTACATTTCTTCAAAAGATCACTCAACCGCACACGCAGTGTATTGCATTGCGTTTTCATATGGTACTTTGAGTATGGAATAAAGTCTTTATGCATTGCTTTCCTTCATTATGGATCTAATCATTGTTTCTGTACAAGTCCCGTCTCTGGCCACGGCAGCGCTCTCAGTCCTTTTGTGCTCCTGCTGAATAAAAGGTAGTATGGACCCGGTAACATTTGCGTACGGCCATACCACCCTGATCACGCCCGATCTCGTCTGATCTCGGAAGCTAAGCAGGGTCGGGCCTGGTTAGTACTTGGATGGGTGACCGCCTGGGAATACCAGGTGCTGTAAGCATTTTTATTTTTCTGCTCGAGATCAATGGCTGCAATGGTCTGCCGTGCCCTGATCTTTAGCGCCCACTGTTTGGGAGAATTTAAGCAACATACAGACACTGACAACGTCTCTCCAAACTCTATTTGTGAAACATGCAGACACTGTTGTGACGCCGGCAGCAGGGAGCATCAGAGGGCTGCAACGACAGAGATACATTACAGTCTATCCCTGGTGTTGCAACGCTACATTTCTTCAAAAGATCACTCAACCGCACACGCAGTGTATTGCATTGCGTTTTGATATGGTACTTTGAGTATGGAATAAAGTCTTTATGCATTGCTTTCCTTCATTATGGATCTAATCATTGTTTCTGTACAAGTCCCGTCTCTGGCCACGGCAGCGCTCTCAGTCCTTTTGTGCTCCTGCTGAATAAAAGGTAGTATGGACCCGGTAACATTTGCGTACGGCCATACCACCCTGATCACGCCCGATCTCGTCTGATCTCGGAAGCTAAGCAGGGTCGGGGCTGGTTAGTACTTGGATGGGTGACCGCCTGGGAATACCAGGTGCTGTAAGCATTTTAATTTTTCTGCTCGAGATCAATGGCTGCAATGGTCTGCCGTGCCCTGATCCTTAGCGCCCACTGTTTGGGAGAATATAAGCAACATACAGACACCGACAACGTCTCTCCAAACTCTATTTGTGAAACATGCAGACACTGTTGTGACGCCGGCAGCAGGGAGCATCAGAGGGCTGCAACGACAGAGATACATTGCAGTCTATCCCTGGTGTTGCAACGCTACATTTCTTCAAAAGATCACTCAACCGCACACGCAGTGTATTGCATTGCGTTTTGATATGGTACTTTGAGTATGGAATAAAGTCTTTAGGCATTGCTTTCCTTCATTATGGATCTAATCATTGTTTCTGTACAAGTCCCGTCTCTGGCCACGGCAGCGCTCTCAGTCCTTTTGTGCTCCTGCTGAATAAAAGGTAGTATGGACCCGGTAACATTTGCGTACGGCCATACCACCCTGATCACGCCCGGTCTCGTCTGATCTCGGAAGCTAAGCAGGGTCGGGCCTGGTTAGTACTTGGATGGGTGACCGCCTGGGAATACCAGGTGCTGTAAGCTTTTTTATTTTTCTGCTCGAGATCAATGGCTGCAATGGTCTGCCGTGCCCTGATCCTTAGCGCCCACTGTTTGGGAGAATTTAAGCAACATACAGACACTGACAACGTCTCTCCAAACTCTATTTGTGAAACATGCAGACACTGTTGTGACGCCGGCAGCAGGGAGCATCAGAGGGCTGCAACGACAGAGATACATTGCAGTCTATCCCTGGTGTTGCAACGCTACATTTCTTCAAAAGATCACTCAACCGCACACGCAGTGTATTGCATTGCGTTTTGATATGGTACTTTGAGTATGGAATAAAGTCTTTATGCATTGCTTTCCTTCATTATGGATCTAATCATTGTTTCTGTACAAGTCCCGTCTCTGGCCACGGCAGCGCTCTCAGTCCTTTTGTGCTCCTGCTGAATAAAAGGTAGTATGGACCCGGTAACATTTGCGTACGGCCATACCACCCTGATCACGCCCGATCTCGTCTGATCTCGGAAGCAAAGCAGGTTCGGGCCTGGTTAGTACTTGGATGGGTGACCGCCTGGGAATACCAGGTGCTGTAAGCATTTTAATTTTTCTGCTCGAGATCAATGGCTGCAATGGTCTGCCGTGCCCTGATCCTTAGCGCCCACTGTTTGGGAGAATATAAGCAACATACAGACACCGACAACGTCTCTCCAAACTCTATTTGTGAAACATGCAGACACTGTTGTGACGCCGGCAGCAGGGAGCATCAGAGGGCTGCAACGACAGAGATACATTGCAGTCTATCCCTGGTGTTGCAACGCTACATTTCTTCAAAAGATCACTCAACCGCACACGCAGTGTATTGCATTACGTTTTGATATGGTACATTGAGTCTGGAATAAAGTCTTTATGCATTGCTTTCCTTCATTATGGATCTAATCATTGTTTCTGTACAAGTCCCGTCTCTGGCCACGGCAGCACCCTCAGTCCTTATGTGCTCCTGCTGTATAAAACCTAGTATGGACCCGGAAATGTTAGTTTACGGCCATAACAGCCTGATCATGCCCGATCTCGTCTGATCTCGGAAGCTAAGCAGGGTCGGGCCTGGTTACTACATCGATGGGGGACCACCTGGTGCTGTAAGCACATTTATTTTTCAACTCGAGCTCATTGGCTGCAATGGCCTGCCGTGCCGTGATCTTTAGCGCCCACTGTTTGGGAGAATTTAAGCAACATACAGACACTGACAACGTCTCTCCAAACTCTATTTGAGAAACATGCAGACACACTAGTGACGCTGGCAGCAGGGACCAGCAGAGAGATGCAGCGACCTCGGCATTTTTCTTCAGCTTTCACAAACACGCACACAGGGTGACTGGTCTTCTATTTGTTTTGTCGTCGTCTGTCAAACCGCTAAGTGGAGCGACGTGTTTGGGAAGCTGGACTCTTGGTCTGAGCATGTGTGGGCATCGCTTCTCGGCCTTTTGGCTAAGATCAAGTGTAGTATCTGTTCTTATCAGTTTAATATCTGATACGTCCCCTACCCGGGGACCATATATTAAATTGTTTTTTGGAACTGGGAGATGGAATAGGGGCTTGCTCCGTCCACTCCACGCATCGACCTGGTATTGCAGTACCTCCAGGACCGGTGCACCCCTCTCTCACTGTGAAAAATAAACTCCAATCACTCCAACTTATCCAACTGTAAGGCTAAGCTGCTTCACTAAGAAAGTAACTCACCACGAGGCCTTCATGACCATGCGGTATGCCGAAGCCGGAAATGACAAACACACAGTCGCACACACTCATCTTATGCAAAACAATCCGTTTTATCATCAACATTCAGTCACTGCAAAGATTTAAAGACTAGCCTCTTATCAAAAGTTAGAATGGACCCAAAGTGTGTGATTGATACAGTCTGGTTTAGCTTTCGCTTGCTCTCGGTTTTTAGTATGACTCGTTCTCAACATTACGTCATTCTTCTGTTAGGCGCACATGGCTAATTTGCATACGGGCAGAGATCTTTAGCGCCCACTGTTTGGGAGAATTTAAGCAACATACAGACACTGACAACGTCTCTCCAAACTCTATTTGTGAAACATGCAGACACTGTTGTGACGCCGGCAGCAGGGAGCATCAGAGGGCTGCAACGACAGAGATACATTACAGTCTATCCCTGGTGTTGCAACGCTACATTTCTTCAAAAGATCACTCAACCGCACACGCAGTGTATTGCATTGCGTTTTGATATGGTACTTTGAGTATGGAATAAAGTCTTTATGCATTGCTTTCCTTCATTATGGATCTAATCATTGTTTCTGTACAAGTCCCGTCTCTGGCCACGGCAGCGCTCTCAGTCCTTTTGTGCTCCTGCTGAATAAAAGGTAGTATGGACCCGGTAACATTTGCGTACGGCCATACCACCCTGATCACGCCCGATCTCGTCTGATCTCGGAAGCTAAGCAGGGTCGGGCCTGGTTAGTACTTGGATGGGTGACCGCCTGGGAATACCAGGTGCTGTAAGCATTTTTATTTTTCTGCTCGAGATCAATGGCTGCAATGGTCTGCCGTGCCCTGATCCTTAGCGCCCACTGTTTGGGAGAATATAAGCAACATACAGACACCGACAACGTCTCTCCAAACTCTATTTGTGAAACATGCAGACACTGTTGTGACGCCGGCAGCAGGGAGCATCAGAGGGCTGCAACGACAGAGATACATTGCAGTCTATCCCTGGTGTTGCAACGCAACATTTCTTCAAAAGATCACTCAACCGCACACGCAGTGTATTGCATTGCGTTTTGATATGGTACTTTGAGTATAGAATAAAGTCTTTATGCATTGCTTTCCTTCATTATGGATCTAATCATTGTTTCTGTACAAGTCCCGTCTCTGGCCACGGCAGCGCTCTCAGTCCTTTTGTGCTCCTGCTGAATAAAAGGTAGTATGGACCCGGTAACATTTGCGTACGGCCATACCACCCTGATCACGCCCGGTCTCGTCTGATCTCGGAAGCTAAGCAGGGTCGGGCCTGGTTAGTACTTGGATGGGTGACCGCCTGGGAATACCAGGTGCTGTAAGCATTTTTATTTTTCTGCTCGAGATCAATGGCTGCAATGGTCTGCCGTGCCCTGATCCTTAGCGCCCACTGTTTGGGAGAATATAAGCAACATACAGACACCGACAACGTCTCTCCAAACTCTATTTGTGAAACATGCAGACACTGTTGTGACGCCGGCAGCAGGGAGCATCAGAGGGCTGCAACGACAGAGATACATTGCAGTCTATCCCTGGTGTTGCAACGCTACATTTCTTCAAAAGATCACTCAACCGCACACGCAGTGTATTGCATTGCGTTTTGATATGGTACTTTGAGTATGGAATAAAGTCTTTATGCATTGCTTTCCTTCATTATGGATCTAATCATTGTTTCTGTACAAGTCCCGTCTCTGGCCACGGCAGCGCTCTCAGTCCTTTTGTGCTCCTGCTGAATAAAAGGTAGTATGGACCCGGTAACATTTGCGTACGGCCATACCACCCTGATCACGCCCGATCTCGTCTGATCTCGGAAGCTAAGCAGGGTCGGGCCTGGTTAGTACTTGGATGGGTGACCGCCTGGGAATACCAGGTGCTGTAAGCATTTTTATTTTTCTGCTCGAGATCAATGGCTGCAATGATCTGCCGTGCCCTGATCCTTAGCGCCCACTGTTTGGGAGAATATAAGCAACATACAGACACCGACAACGTCTCTCCAAACTCTATTTGTGAAACATGCAGACACTGTTGTGACGCCGGCAGCAGGGAGCATCAGAGGGCTGCAACGACAGAGATACATTGCAGTCTATCCCTGGTGTTGCAACGTTACATTTCTTCAAAAGATCACTCAACCGCACACGCAGTGTATTGCATTGCGTTTTCATATGGTACTTTGAGTATGGAATAAAGTCTTTATGCATTGCTTTCCTTCATTATGGATCTAATCATTGTTTCTGTACAAGTCCCGTCTCTGGCCACGGCAGCGCTCTCAGTCCTTTTGTGCTCCTGCTGAATAAAAGGTAGTATGGACCCGGTAACATTTGCGTACGGCCATACCACCCTGATCACGCCCGATCTCGTCTGATCTCGGAAGCTAAGCAGGGTCGGGCCTGGTTAGTACTTGGATGGGTGACCGCCTGGGAATACCAGGTGCTGTAAGCATAATTATTTTTCTGCTCGAGATCAATGGCTGCAATGGTCTGCCGTGCCCTGATCCTTAGCGCCCACTGTTTGGGAGAATATAAGCAACATACAGACACCGACAACGTCTCTCCAAACTCTATTTGTGAAACATGCAGACACTGTTGTGACGCCGGCAGCAGGGAGCATCAGAGGGCTGCAACGACAGAGATACATTGCAGTCTATCCCTGGTGTTGCAACGCTACATTTCTTCAAAAGATCACTCAACCGCACACGCAGTGTATTGCATTGCGTTTTGATATGGTACTTTGAGTATGGAATAAAGTCTTTATGCATTGCTTTCCTTCATTATGGATCTAATCATTGTTTCTGTACAAGTCCCGTCTCTTGCCACGGCAGCAATCTCAGTCCTTTTGTGCTCCTGCTGAATAAAAGGTAGTATGGACCCGGTAACATTTGCATACGGCCATACCACCCTGATCACGCCCGATCTCGTCTGATCTCGGAAGCTAAGCAGGGTCGGGCCTGGTCAGTACTTGGATGGGTGACCGCCTGGGAATACCAGGTGCTGTAAGCATAATTATTTTTCTGCTCGAGATCAATGGCTGCAATGGTCTGCCGTGCCCTGATCCTTAGCGCCCACTGTTTGGGAGAATATAAGCAACATACAGACACCGACAACGTCTCTCCAAACTCTATTTGTGAAACATGCAGACACTGTTGTGACGCCGGCAGCAGGGAGCATCAGAGGGCTGCAACGACAGAGATACATTGCAGTCTATCCCTGGTGTTGCAACGCTACATTTCTTCAAAAGATCACTCAACCGCACACGCAGTGTATTGCATTGCGTTTTGATATGGTACTTTGAGTATGGAATAAAGTCTTTATGCATTGCTTTCCTTCATTATGGATCTAATCATTGTTTCTGTACAAGTCCCGTCTCTGGCCACGGCAGCGCTCTCAGTCCTTTTGTGCTCCTGCTGAATAAAAGGTAGTATGGACCCGGTAACATTTGCGTACGGCCATACCACCCTGATCACGCCCGATCTCGTCTGATCTCGGAAGCTAAGCAGGGTCGGGCCTGGTTAGTACTTGGATGGGTGACCGCCTGGGAATACCAGGTGCTGTAAGCATTTTTATTTTTCTGCTCGAGATCAATGGCTGCAATGGTCTGCCGTGCCCTGATCTTTAGCGCCCACTGTTTGGGAGAATTTAAGCAACATACAGACACTGACAACTTCTCTCCAAACTCTATTTGTGAAACATGCAGACACTGTTGTGACGCCGGCAGCAGGGAGCATCAGAGGGCTGCAACCACAGAGATACATTGCAGTCTATCCCTGGTGTTGCAACGCTACATTTCTTCAAAAGATCACTCAACCGCACACGCAGTGTATTGCATTGCGTTTTGATATGGTACTTTGAGTATGGAATAAAGTCTCTATGCATTGCTTTCCTTCATTATGGATCTAATCATTGTTTCTGTACATGTCCCGTCTCTGGCCACGGCAGCGCTCTCAGTCCTTTTGTGCTCCTGCTGAATAAAAGGTAGTATGGACCCGGTAACATTTGCGTACGGCCATACCACCCTGATCACGCCCGATCTCGTCTGATCTCGGAAGCTAAGCAGGGTCGGGCCTGGTTAGTACTTGGATGGGTGACCGCCTGGGAATAACAGGTGCTGTAAGCTTTTTTATTTTTCTGCTCGAGATCAATGGCTGCAATGGTCTGCCGTGCCCTGATCCTTAGCGCCCACTGTTTGGGAGAATTTAAGCAACATACAGACACTGACAACGTCTCTCCAAACTCTATTTGTGAAACATGCAGACACTGTTGTGACGCCGGCAGCAGGGAGCATCAGAGGGCTGCAACGACAGAGATACATTGCAGTCTATCCCTGGTGTTGCAACGCTACATTTCTTCAAAAGATCACTCAACCGCACACGCAGTGTATTGCATTGCGTTTTGATATGGTACTTTGAGTATGGAATAAAGTCTTTATGCATTGCTTTCCTTCATTATGGATCTAATCATTGTTTCTGTACAAGTCCCGTCTCTGGCCACGGCAGCGCTCTCAGTCCTTTTGTGCTCCTGCTGAATAAAAGGTAGTATGGACCCGGTAACATTTGCGTACGGCCATACCACCCTGATCACGCCCGATCTCGTCTGATCTCGGAAGCAAAGCAGGTTCGGGCCTGGTTAGTACTTGGATGGGTGACCGCCTGGGAATACCAGGTGCTGTAAGCATTTTAATTTTTCTGCTCGAGATCAATGGCTGCAATGGTCTGCCGTGCCCTGATCCTTAGCGCCCACTGTTTGGGAGAATATAAGCAACATACAGACACCGACAACGTCTCTCCAAACTCTATTTGTGAAACATGCAGACACTGTTGTGACGCCGGCAGCAGGGAGCATCAGAGGGCTGCAACGACAGAGATACATTGCAGTCTATCCCTGGTGTTGCAACGCTACATTTCTTCAAAAGATCACTCAACCGCACACGCAGTGTATTGCATTACGTTTTGATATGGTACATTGAGTCTGGAATAAAGTCTTTATGCATTGCTTTCCTTCATTATGGATCTAATCATTGTTTCTGTACAAGTCCCGTCTCTGGCCACGGCAGCACCCTCAGTCCTTATGTGCTCCTGCTGTATAAAACCTAGTATGGACCCGGAAATGTTAGTTTACGGCCATAACAGCCTGATCATGCCCGATCTCGTCTGATCTCGGAAGCTAAGCAGGGTCGGGCCTGGTTACTACATCGATGGGGGACCACCTGGTGCTGTAAGCACATTTATTTTTCAACTCGAGCTCATTGGCTGCAATGGCCTGCCGTGCCGTGATCTTTAGCGCCCACTGTTTGGGAGAATTTAAGCAACATACAGACACTGACAACGTCTCTCCAAACTCTATTTGAGAAACATGCAGACACACTAGTGACGCTGGCAGCAGGGACCAGCAGAGAGATGCAGCGACCTCGGCATTTTTCTTCAGCTTTCACAAACACGCACACAGGGTGACTGGTCTTCTATTTGTTTTGTCGTCGTCTGTCAAACCGCTAAGTGGAGCGACGTGTTTGGGAAGCTGGACTCTTGGTCTGAGCATGTGTGGGCATCGCTTCTCGGCCTTTTGGCTAAGATCAAGTGTAGTATCTGTTCTTATCAGTTTAATATCTGATACGTCCCCTACCCGGGGACCATATATTAAATTGTTTTTTGGAACTGGGAGATGGAATAGGGGCTTGCTCCGTCCACTCCACGCATCGACCTGGTATTGCAGTACCTCCAGGACCGGTGCACCCCTCTCTCACTGTGAAAAATAAACTCCAATCACTCCAACTTATCCAACTGTAAGGCTAAGCTGCTTCACTAAGAAAGTAACTCACCACGAGGCCTTCATGACCATGCGGTATGCCGAAGCCGGAAATGACAAACACACAGTCGCACACACTCATCTTATGCAAAACAATCCGTTTTATCATCAACATTCAGTCACTGCAAAGATTTAAAGACTAGCCTCTTATCAAAAGTTAGAATGGACCCAAAGTGTGTGATTGATACAGTCTGGTTTAGCTTTCGCTTGCTCTCGGTTTTTAGTATGACTCGTTCTCAACATTACGTCATTCTTCTGTTAGGCGCACATGGCTAATTTGCATACGGGCAGAGATCTTTAGCGCCCACTGTTTGGGAGAATTTAAGCAACATACAGACACTGACAACGTCTCTCCAAACTCTATTTGTGAAACATGCAGACACTGTTGTGACGCCGGCAGCAGGGAGCATCAGAGGGCTGCAACGACAGAGATACATTACAGTCTATCCCTGGTGTTGCAACGCTACATTTCTTCAAAAGATCACTCAACCGCACACGCAGTGTATTGCATTGCGTTTTGATATGGTACTTTGAGTATGGAATAAAGTCTTTATGCATTGCTTTCCTTCATTATGGATCTAATCATTGTTTCTGTACAAGTCCCGTCTCTGGCCACGGCAGCGCTCTCAGTCCTTTTGTGCTCCTGCTGAATAAAAGGTAGTATGGACCCGGTAACATTTGCGTACGGCCATACCACCCTGATCACGCCCGATCTCGTCTGATCTCGGAAGCTAAGCAGGGTCGGGCCTGGTTAGTACTTGGATGGGTGACCGCCTGGGAATACCAGGTGCTGTAAGCATTTTTATTTTTCTGCTCGAGATCAATGGCTGCAATGGTCTGCCGTGCCCTGATCCTTAGCGCCCACTGTTTGGGAGAATATAAGCAACATACAGACACCGACAACGTCTCTCCAAACTCTATTTGTGAAACATGCAGACACTGTTGTGACGCCGGCAGCAGGGAGCATCAGAGGGCTGCAACGACAGAGATACATTGCAGTCTATCCCTGGTGTTGCAACGCAACATTTCTTCAAAAGATCACTCAACCGCACACGCAGTGTATTGCATTGCGTTTTGATATGGTACTTTGAGTATAGAATAAAGTCTTTATGCATTGCTTTCCTTCATTATGGATCTAATCATTGTTTCTGTACAAGTCCCGTCTCTGGCCACGGCAGCGCTCTCAGTCCTTTTGTGCTCCTGCTGAATAAAAGGTAGTATGGACCCGGTAACATTTGCGTACGGCCATACCACCCTGATTACGCCCGGTCTCGTCTGATCTCGGAAGCTAAGCAGGGTCGGGCCTGGTTAGTACTTGGATGGGTGACCGCCTGGGAATACCAGGTGCTGTAAGCATTTTTATTTTTCTGCTCGAGATCAATGGCTGCAATGGTCTGCCGTGCCCTGATCCTTAGCGCCCACTGTTTGGGAGAATATAAGCAACATACAGACACCGACAACGTCTCTCCAAACTCTATTTGTGAAACATGCAGACACTGTTGTGACGCCGGCAGCAGGGAGCATCAGAGGGCTGCAACGACAGAGATACATTGCAGTCTATCCCTGGTGTTGCAACGCTACATTTCTTCAAAAGATCACTCAACCGCACACGCAGTGTATTGCATTGCGTTTTGATATGGTACTTTGAGTATGGAATAAAGTCTTTATGCATTGCTTTCCTTCATTATGGATCTAATCATTGTTTCTGTACAAGTCCCGTCTCTGGCCACGGCAGCGCTCTCAGTCCTTTTGTGCTCCTGCTGAATAAAAGGTAGTATGGACCCGGTAACATTTGCGTAC
Source organism: Pollachius pollachius (assembly GCF_949987615.1). Lineage (NCBI taxonomy): Eukaryota > Metazoa > Chordata > Actinopteri > Gadiformes > Gadidae > Pollachius > Pollachius pollachius. The sequence continues at coordinate 128,418 of NW_027641152.1, forward strand.
GGCCATACCACCCTGATCACGCCCGATCTCGTCTGATCTCGGAAGCTAAGCAGGGTCGGGCCTGGTTAGTACTTGGATGGGTGACCGCCTGGGAATACCAGGTGCTGTAAGCATTTTTATTTTTCTGCTCGAGATCAATGGCTGCAATGATCTGCCGTGCCCTGATCCTTAGCGCCCACTGTTTGGGAGAATATAAGCAACATACAGACACCGACAACGTCTCTCCAAACTCTATTTGTGAAACATGCAGACACTGTTGTGACGCCGGCAGCAGGGAGCATCAGAGGGCTGCAACGACAGAGATACATTGCAGTCTATCCCTGGTGTTGCAACGTTACATTTCTTCAAAAGATCACTCAACCGCACACGCAGTGTATTGCATTGCGTTTTCATATGGTACTTTGAGTATGGAATAAAGTCTTTATGCATTGCTTTCCTTCATTATGGATCTAATCATTGTTTCTGTACAAGTCCCGTCTCTGGCCACGGCAGCGCTCTCAGTCCTTTTGTGCTCCTGCTGAATAAAAGGTAGTATGGACCCGGTAACATTTGCGTACGGCCATACCACCCTGATCACGCCCGATCTCGTCTGATCTCGGAAGCTAAGCAGGGTCGGGCCTGGTTAGTACTTGGATGGGTGACCGCCTGGGAATACCAGGTGCTGTAAGCATAATTATTTTTCTGCTCGAGATCAATGGCTGCAATGGTCTGCCGTGCCCTGATCCTTAGCGCCCACTGTTTGGGAGAATATAAGCAACATACAGACACCGACAACGTCTCTCCAAACTCTATTTGTGAAACATGCAGACACTGTTGTGACGCCGGCAGCAGGGAGCATCAGAGGGCTGCAACGACAGAGATACATTGCAGTCTATCCCTGGTGTTGCAACGCTACATTTCTTCAAAAGATCACTCAACCGCACACGCAGTGTATTGCATTGCGTTTTGATATGGTACTTTGAGTATGGAATAAAGTCTTTATGCATTGCTTTCCTTCATTATGGATCTAATCATTGTTTCTGTACAAGTCCCGTCTCTGGCCACGGCAGCAATCTCAGTCCTTTTGTGCTCCTGCTGAATAAAAGGTAGTATGGACCCGGTAACATTTGCATACGGCCATACCACCCTGATCACGCCCGATCTCGTCTGATCTCGGAAGCTAAGCAGGGTCGGGCCTGGTCAGTACTTGGATGGGTGACCGCCTGGGAATACCAGGTGCTGTAAGCATAATTATTTTTCTGCTCGAGATCAATGGCTGCAATGGTCTGCCGTGCCCTGATCCTTAGCGCCCACTGTTTGGGAGAATATAAGCAACATACAGACACCGACAACGTCTCTCCAAACTCTATTTGTGAAACATGCAGACACTGTTGTGACGCCGGCAGCAGGGAGCATCAGAGGGCTGCAACGACAGAGATACATTGCAGTCTATCCCTGGTGTTGCAACGCTACATTTCTTCAAAAGATCACTCAACCGCACACGCAGTGTATTGCATTGCGTTTTCATATGGTACTTTGAGTATGGAATAAAGTCTTTATGCATTGCTTTCCTTCATTATGGATCTAATCATTGTTTCTGTACAAGTCCCGTCTCTGGCCACGGCAGCGCTCTCAGTCCTTTTGTGCTCCTGCTGAATAAAAGGTAGTATGGACCCGGTAACATTTGCGTACGGCCATACCACCCTGATCACGCCCGATCTCGTCTGACCTCGGAAGCTAAGCAGGGTCGGGCCTGGTTAGTACTTGGATGGGTGACCGCCTGGGAATACCAGGTGCTGTAAGCATTTTTATTTTTCTGCTCGAGATCAATGGCTGCAATGGTCTGCCGTGCCCTGATCTTTAGCGCCCACTGTTTGGGAGAATTTAAGCAACATACAGACACTGACAACTTCTCTCCAAACTCTATTTGTGAAACATGCAGACACTGTTGTGACGCCGGCAGCAGGGAGCATCAGAGGGCTGCAACCACAGAGATACATTGCAGTCTATCCCTGGTGTTGCAACGCTACATTTCTTCAAAAGATCACTCAACCGCACACGCAGTGTATTGCATTGCGTTTTGATATGGTACTTTGAGTATGGAATAAAGTCTCTATGCATTGCTTTCCTTCATTATGGATCTAATCATTGTTTCTGTACATGTCCCGTCTCTGGCCACGGCAGCGCTCTCAGTCCTTTTGTGCTCCTGCTGAATAAAAGGTAGTATGGACCCGGTAACATTTGCGTACGGCCATACCACCCTGATCACGCCCGATCTCGTCTGATCTCGGAAGCTAAGCAGGGTCGGGCCTGGTTAGTACTTGGATGGGTGACCGCCTGGGAATAACAGGTGCTGTAAGCATATTTATTTTTCTGCTCGAGATCAATGGCTGCAATGGTCTGCCGTGCCCTGATCTTTAGCGCCCACTGTTTGGGAGAATTTAAGCAACATACAGACACTGACAACGTCTCTCCAAACTCTATTTGTGAAACATGCAGACACTGTTGTGACGCCGGCAGCAGGGAGCATCAGAGGGCTGCAATGACAGAGATACATTACAGTCTATCCCTGGTGTTGCAACGCTACATTTCTTCAAAAGATCACTCAACCGCACACGCAGTGTATTGCATTGCGTTTTGATATGGTACTTTGAGTATGGAATAAAGTCTTTATGCATTGCTTTCCTTCATTATGGATCTAATCATTGTTTCTGTACAAGTCCCGTCTCTGGCCACGGCAGCGCTCTCAGTCCTTTTGTGCTCCTGCTGAATAAAAGGTAGTATGGACCCGGTAACATTTGCGTACGGCCATACCACCCTGATCACGCCCGATCTCGTCTGATCTCGGAAGCTAAGCAGGGTCGGGGCTGGTTAGTACTTGGATGGGTGACCGCCTGGGAATACCAGGTGCTGTAAGCATTTTAATTTTTCTGCTCGAGATCAATGGCTGCAATGGTCTGCCGTGCCCTGATCCTTAGCGCCCACTGTTTGGGAGAATATAAGCAACATACAGACACCGACAACGTCTCTCCAAACTCTATTTGTGAAACATGCAGACACTGTTGTGACGCCGGCAGCAGGGAGCATCAGAGGGCTGCAACGACAGAGATACATTGCAGTCTATCCCTGGTGTTGCAACGCTACATTTCTTCAAAAGATCACTCAACCGCACACGCAGTGTATTGCATTGCGTTTTGATATGGTACTTTGAGTATGGAATAAAGTCTTTATGCATTGCTTTCCTTCAATATGGATCTAATCATTGTTTCTGTACAAGTCCCGTCTCTGGCCACGGCAGCGCTCTCAGTCCTTTTGTGCTCCTGCTGAATAAAAGGTAGTATGGACCCGGTAACATTTGCGTACGGCCATACCACCCTGATCACGCCCGATCTCGTCTGATCTCGGAAGCTAAGCAGGGTCGGGCCTGGTTACTACATCGATGGGGGACCACCTGGTGCTGTAAGCACATTTATTTTTCAACTCGAGCTCATTGGCTGCAATGGCCTGCCGTGCCCTGATCCTTAGCGCCCACTGTTTGGGAGAATTTAAGCAACATACAGACACTGACAACTTATATCACTCCAACTCATCCAACTCCAAGGCGAGGCTGCTTCACTAAGAAAGCAACTCACCACGAGGCCTTCATTACCATGCGGTATGCCGAGGCCGGAAATGACAAACGCACAGTCGCACACACTCATCGAATGCAAAACAATCCGTTTTATCATAAACATTCAGTCACTGCAAAGATTTAAAGACTAGCCTCTTATCATAACTTAGAATGGACCCAAAGTGTGTGATTGATACAGTCTGGTTTAGCTGTCGATTGCTCTCCCTTTTTAGTATGACTCGTTCTCAACATTACGTCATTCTTCTGTTAGGTGCACATCGCTAATTTGTATACGTGCACAGGACTGGCTGGCTCCGCATGGCAAATAATAGAACATATTTAATTATCCTGGGGGAAAAGAGAATCAATTGCAAACCGCTAAAATAGTACCTACTTTGCCGTATTACATTCCGTTTTGTGATACCTAACAACATGAAATAAAATGGATAACAGTTTAAATCTGTATTAAGAACAAGCAAATTGCACACACTTGTTGGAAAATAAACCCTGCAACACGGACTTTAAAGTCTAGACATCTCCGAATTCTTTGCAACCGTTCTCCAAGGGAACACGCGTGGGCAGCGTTCAGCCCATCTGAACGAGTACTAATCATACTTACCTGGCAAGGGGGATACCATGATCAAGAAGGTGGTTCACCCATGGTGAGGCTCGCCCATTGCACTGCGGCTGTTGCTGACCCGTGCGAATTCCCCAAATGTGGGAATCTCGATTGCATAATTTCTGGTAGTGGGGGACTGCGTTCGCGCTCTCCCCTGATCATGTTGTTGTAAAGAAATAAGACCTATGAATGACTGCTTCGCTTGACCTGCTGCAGTCCATCGCAGCGTTTGAAACGCTATGTTTCTTCAAAGGTTCACGCAAACGAGCACACACGCCAACTCGGTGTATTGCATTGCGTTTTGATATGGTACGTTGAGTCCGGAATAAAGTATTCATTCATTGCTTTCCTTCATTATTGATCTAATAATTGTTTCTGTACAAGTCTGGTCTATGGTCACGGCAGCGCTCTCAGTCCTTATGTGCTCCTGCTGTTTAAAAGCTACTTTGGATGCGGCTATACTCGCTTACGGCCATACCACCCTGAACACGCCCGATCTCGTCTGATCTCGGAAGCTAAGCAGGGTCGGGCCTGGTTAGTACTTGGATGGGAGACCGCCTGGGAATACCAGGTGCTGTAAGAATTTTTTTTTTCTGCTCGAGATCAATGGCTGCAATGGTCTGCCGTGCCCTGATCTTTAGCGCCCACTGTTTGGGAGAATTTAAGCAACATACAGACACTGACAACGTCTCTCCAAACTCTATTTGTGAAAAATGCAGACACTGTTGTGACGCCGGCAGCAGGGAGCATCAGAGGGCTGCAACGACAGAGATACATTGCAGTCTATCCCTGGTGTTGCAACGCTACATTTCTTCAAAAGATCACTCAACCGCACACGCAGTGTATTGCATTTCGTTTTGATATGGTACTTTGAGTATGGAATAAAGTCTTTATGCATTGCTTTCCTTCATTATGGATCTAATCATTGTTTCTGTACAAGTCCCGTCTCTGGCCACGGCAGCGCGCTCAGTCCTTTTGTGCTCCTGCTGAATAAAAGGTAGTATGGACCCGGTAACATTTGCGTACGGTCATACCACCCTGATCACGCCCGATCTCGTCTGATCTCGGAAGCTAAGCAGGGTCGGGCCTGGTTAGTACTTGGATGGGAGACCGCCTGGGAATACCAGGTGCTGTAAGCTTTTTTTTTTTCTGCTCGAGATCAATGGCTGCAATGGTCTGCCGTGCCCTGATCTTTAGCGCCCACTGTTTGGGAGAATTTAAGCAACATACAGACACTGACAACGTCTCTCCAAACTCTATTTGTGAAAAATGCAGACACTGTTGTGACGCCGGCAGCAGGGAGCATCAGAGGGCTGCAACGACAGAGATACATTGCAGTCTATCCCTGGTGTTGCAACGCTACATTTCTTCAAAAGATCACTCAACCGCACACGCAGTGTATTGCATTGCGTTTTGATATGGTACTTTGAGTATGGAATAAAGTCTTTATGCATTGCTTTCCTTCATTATGGATCTAATCATTGTTTCTGTACAAGTCCCGTCTCTGGCCACGGCAGCGCTCTCAGTCCTTTTGTGCTCCTGCTGAATAAAAGGTAGTATGGACCCGGTAATATTGGCGTACGGCCATACCACCCTGATCACGCCCGGTCTCGTCTGATCTCGGAAGCTAAGCAGGGTCGGGCCTGGTTAGTACTTGGATGGGTGACCGCCTGGGAATACCAGGTGCTGTAAGCATATTTATTTTTCTGCTCGAGATCAATGGCTGCAATGGTCTGCCGTGCCCTGATCCTTAGCGCCCACTGTTTGGGAGAATATAAGCAACATACAGACACCGACAACGTCTCTCCAAACTCTATTTGTGAAACATGCAGACACTGTTGTGACGCCGGCAGCAGGGAGCATCAGAGGGCTGCAACGACAGAGATACATTGCAGTCTATCCCTGGTGTTGCAACGCTACATTTCTTCAAAAGATCACTCAACCGCACACGCAGTGTATTGCATTGCGTTTTCATATGGTACTTTGAGTATGGAATAAAGTCTTTATGCATTGCTTTCCTTCATTATGGATCTAATCATTGTTTCTGTACAAGTCCCGTCTCTGGCCACGGCAGCGCTCTCAGTCCTTTTGTGCTCCTGCTGAATAAAAGGTAGTATGGACCCGGTAACATTTGCGTACGGCCATACCACCCTGATCACGCCCGGTCTCGTCTGATCTCGGAAGCTAAGCAGGGTCGGGCCTGGTTAGTACTTGGATGGGTGACCGCCTGGGAATACCAGGTGCTGTAAGCATATTTATTTTTCTGCTCGAGATCAATGGCTGCAATGGTCTGCCGTGCCCTGATCCTTAGCGCCCACTGTTTGGGAGAATTTAATCAACATACAGACACCGACAACGTCTCTCCAAACTCTATTTGTGAAACATGCAGACACTGTTGTGACGCCGGCAGCAGGGAGCATCAGAGGGCTGCAACGACAGAGATACATTGCAGTCTATCCCTGGTGTTGCAACGCTACATTTCTTCAAAAGATCACTCAACCGCACACGCAGTGTATTGCATTGCGTTTTCATATGGTACTTTGAGTATGGAATAAAGTCTTTATGCATTGCTTTCCTTCATTATGGATCTAATCATTGTTTCTGTACAAGTCCCGTCTCTGGCCACGGCAGCGCTCTCAGTCCTTTTGTGCTCCTGCTGAATAAAAGGTAGTATGGACCCGGTAAAATTTGCGTACGGCCATACCACCCTGATCACGCCCGATCTCGTCTGATCTCGGAAGCTAAGCAGGGTCGGGCCTGGTCAGTACTTGGATGGGTGACCGCCTGGGAATACCAGGTGCTGTAAGCATAATTATTTTTCTGCTCGAGATCAATGGCTGCAATGGTCTGCCGTGCCCTGATCCTTAGCGCCCACTGTTTGGGAGAATATAAGCAACATACAGACACCGACAACGTCTCTCCAAACTCTATTTGTGAAACATGCAGACACTGTTGTGACGCCGGCAGCAGGGAGCATCAGAGGGCTGCAACGACAGAGATACATTGCAGTCTATCCCTGGTGTTGCAACGCTACATTTCTTCAAAAGATCACTCAACCGCACACGCAGTGTATTGCATTGCGTTTTCATATGGTACTTTGAGTATGGAATAAAGTCTTTATGCATTGCTTTCCTTCATTATGGATCTAATCATTGTTTCTGTACTAGTCCCGTCTCTGGCCACGGCAGCGCTCTCAGTCCTTTTGTGCTCCTGCTGAATAAAAGGTAGTATGGACCCGGTAACATTTGCGTACGGCCATACCACCCTGATCACGCCCGATCTCGTCTGATCTCGGAAGCTAAGCAGGGTCGGGACTGGTTAGTACTTGGATGGGTGACCGCCTGGGAATACCAGGTGCTGTAAGCATTTTTATTTTTCTGCTCGAGATCAATGGCTGCAATGGTCTGCCGTGCCCTGATCCTTAGCGCCCACTGTTTGGGAGAATTTAAGCAACATACAGACACTGACAACGTCTCTCCAAACTCTATTTGTGAAACATGCAGACACTGTTGTGACGCCGGCAGCAGGGAGCATCAGAGGGCTGCAACGACAGAGATACATTGCAGTCTATCCCTGGTGTTGCAACGCTACATTTCTTCAAAAGATCACTCAACCGCACACGCAGTGTATTGCATTGTCTTTTGATATGGTACTTTGAGTATGGAATAAAGTCTTTATGCATTGCTTTCCTTCATTATGGATCTAATCATTGTTTCTGTACAAGTCCCGTCTCTGGCCACGGCAGCGCTCTCAGTCCTTTTGTGCTCCTGCTGAATAAAAGGTAGTATGGACCCGGTAACATTTGCGTACGGCCATACCACCCTGATCACGCCCGATCTCGTCTGATCTCGGAAGCTAAGCAGGGTCGGGCCTGGTTAGTACTTGGATGGGTGACCGCCTGGGAATACCAGGTGCTGTAAGCATTTTTATTTTTCTGCTCGAGATCAATGGCTGCAATGATCTGCCGTGCCCTGATCCTTTGCGCCCACTGTTTGGGAGAATTTAAGCAACATACAGACACTGACAACGTCTCTCCAAACTCTATTTGTGAAACATGCAGACACTGTTGTGACGCCGGCAGCAGGGAGCATCAGAGGGCTGCAACGACAGAGATACATTGCAGTCTATCCCTGGTGTTGCAACGCTACATTTCTTCAAAAGATCACTCAACCGCACACGCAGTGTATTGCATTGCGTTTTGATATGGTACTTTGAGTATGGAATAAAGTCTTTATGCATTGCTTTCCTTCATTATGGATCTAATCATTGTTTCTGTACAAGTCCCGTCTCTGGCCACGGCAGCGCTCTCAGTCCTTTTGTGCTCCTGCTGAATAAAAGGTAGTATGGACCCGGTAACATTTGCGTACGGCCATACCACCCTGATCACGCCCGGTCTCGTCTGATCTCGGAAGCTAAGCAGGGTCGGGCCTGGTTAGTACTTAGATGGGTGACCGCCTGGGAATACCAGGTGCTGTAAGCATTTTTATTTTTCTGCTCGAGATCAATGGCTGCAATGGTCTGCCGTGCCCTGATCCTTAGCGCCCACTGTTTGGGAGAATTTAAGCAACATACAGACACTGACAACTTATATCACTCCAACTCATCCAACTCCAAGGCGAGGCTGCTTCACTAAGAAAGCAACTCACCACGAGGCCTTCATTACCATGCGGTATGCCGAAGCCGGAAATGACAAACGCACAGTCGCACACACTCATCGAATGCAAAACAATCCGTTTTATCATAAACATTCAGTCACTGCAAAGATTTAAAGACTAGCCTCTTATCATAAGTTAGAATGGACCCAAAGTGTGTGATTGATACAGTCTGGTTTAGCTGTCGATTGCTCTCCCTTTTTAGTATGACTCGTTCTCAACATTACGTCATTCTTCTGTTAGGTGCACATGGCTAATTTGCATACGTGCACAGGACTGGCTGGCTCCGCATGGCAAATAATAGAACATATTTAATTATCCTGGGGGAAAAGAGAATCAATTGCAAACCGCTAAAATAGTACCTACTTTGTCGTATTACATTCCGTTTTGTGATACCTAACAACATGAAATAAAATGGATAACAGTTTAAATCTGTATTAAGAACAAGCAAATTGCACACACTTGTTGGAAAATAAACCCTGCAACACGGACTTTAAAGTCTAGACATCTCCGAATTCTTTGCAACCGTTCTCCAAGGGAACACGCGTGGGCAGCGTTTAGCCCATCTGAACGAGTACTATTCATACTTACCTGGCAAGGGAGATACCATGATCAAGAAGGTGGTTCACCCATGGTGAGGCTCGGCCATTGCACTGCGGCTGTTGCTGACCCGTGCGAATTCCCCAAATGTGGGAATCTCGATTGCATAATTTCTGGTAGTGGGGGACTGCGTTCGCGCTCTCCCCTGATCATGTTGTTGTAAAGAAATAAGAGCTATGAATGACTGCTTCGCTTGACCTGCTGCAGTCCATCGCAGCGTTTGAAACGCTATGTTTCTTCAAAGGTTCACGCAAACGAGCACACACGCCAACTCGGTGTATTGCATTGCGTTTTGATATGGTACTTTGAGTCCGGAATAAAGTATTCATTCATTGCTTTCCTTCATTATTGATCTAATAATTGTTTCTGTACAAGTCTGGTCTATGGTCACGGCAGCGCTCTCAGTCCTTATGTGCTCCTGCTGTTTAAAAGCTACTTTGGATGCGGCTATACTCGCTTACGGCCATACCACCCTGAACACGCCCGATCTCGTCTGATCTCGGAAGCTAAGCAGGGTCGGGCCTGGTTAGTACTTGGATGGGACACCGCCTGGGAATACCAGGTGCTGTAAGCTTTTTTTTTTTCTGCTCGAGATCAATGGCTGCAATGGTCTGCCGTGCCCTGATCTTTAGCGCCCACTGTTTGGGAGAATTTAAGCAACATACAGACACTGACAACGTCTCTCCAAACTCTATTTGTGAAAAATGCAGACACTGTTGTGACGCCGGCAGCAGGGAGCATCAGAGGGCTGCAACGACAGAGATACATTGCAGTCTATCCCTGGTGTTGCAACGCTACATTTCTTCAAAAGATCACTCAACCGCACACGCAGTGTATTGCATTGCGTTTTGATATGGTACTTTGAGTATGGAATAAAGTCTTTATGCATTGCTTTCCTTCATTATGGATCTAATCATTGTTTCTGTACAAGTCCCGTCTCTGGCCACGGCAGCGCTCTCAGTCCTTTTGTGCTCCTGCTGAATAAAACGTAGTATGGACCCGGGAACATTTGCGTACGGCCATACCACCCTGATCACGCCCGATCTCGTCTGATCTCGGAAGCTAAGCAGGGTCGGGCCTGGTTAGTACTTGGATGGGTGACCGCCTGGGAATACCAGGTGCTGTAAGCATTTTTATTTTTCTGCTCGAGATCAATGGCTGCAATGGTCTGCCGTGCCCTGATCCTTAGCGCCCACTGTTTGGGAGAATATAAGCAACATACAGACACCGACAACGTCTCTCCAAACTCTATTTGAGAAACATGCAGACACACTAGTGACGCTGGCAGCAGGGACCAGCAGAGAGATGCAGCGACCTCGGCATTTTTCTTCAGCTTTCACAAACACGCACATAGGGTGACTGGTCTTCTATTTGTTTTGTCGTCGTCTGTCAAACCGCTAAGTGGAGCGACGTGTTTGGGAAGCTGGACTCTTGGTCTGAGCATGTGTGGGCATCGCTTCTCGGCCTTTTGGCTAAGACAGTGATCACCTCCCTTGGCTGTCTATATATTGCATTTTGTGGCAATTATATAGCAGGTTTGGAGGATATTGCACCATCTTCTTGGTAAGTTGGGATCAAATATCAGTTGCTGATACCCTCTACCAAGAAGTCCATTGTCCAGGTAAGGTAAGTGGATTTTATTGTTGCCTGTATTTATTTGTTTATTTATTTCTGTATTTTTAGTATATCCAGTGTTTTATTGCTTTTAACCTCCTTGTTTTTTAAGAGCGTGGTGTCTCCACCATGTCGGTTAACCCTACCGGCATGAGGAGGCACCACAGCGTACGTTTTAAACTGAAGTCAGTAAATGGAACGGTAATTCAGATCTCCCGTCTTGATTTTTCAAGGAAGCACATCCAAGGAATCCTGAAGTTTTCTGCAAGCGATTTGAATTGTATTCTTACTCTGCCCTTTAACAAAGGATTCGATGTAAGCTTCGCCGCAGCAACAACCCTCAAAGAATTTTGGACACGCTACGACACGGTAAAAGACCAGTTTTCAGCATTTGAAGTGGAGAGACTAAATGACGATTCCATTAAAACCGTAATCGTCAGGATGTTCAATGAAACGGTAAATGCTGATGATATTTGTATATGGCTGGCAAGATACTGCACTGTGAGGGCCCAGGCCACCAAGGTGAGAGATGAGGACGGCATCTGGAATTGTTCATGGAGGGTCCCCATACAACAATGGCGGGACCCACATGGCTTCCAGGGCCTGAAACATCTCCCATCCATGATGGTACTTGGAGAGAACAGGGGCTACATTCACTACCAGGGACAGCCCAAGCTCTGCCGCAAGTGTGGTGAGCAAGGGCACCTGGCGGAAGCGTGTACCAAGGTTGTTTGCGGCAAATGTAGAGAAATTGGACACTCTTTTGAAGAATGTACCAATGGCAGGAAGTGCAACCTCTGTGGAGACTCAAACCATCTCTTCAGAGACTGCCCGAAATCCTTTGCTAACAAAGTAAAACAAAATGCAAGGAAATTGGCAGACGGGGGTGCACAAACAATTGAAGACACCAGGCTGGAAGTAATAACTCTGATTGGGGGAGAGGGGGCGGGGCCTGAGGTTGCCCCACCTAGTGGTGAGGTGAAAGAGGCTGGTGGGGCCCAGGCAGCCGGTGGAGCTGAGATGGACTCCACTTCAGACTCTGAGGAATCCGTGAGTCTAGAAACAGACAGCCAGGGAGAAGAGTCTGAAGTGGAGTCCAGTGAAGCCTCCCTCCCAGGAGCCCAGCCTGGTAAGAGAGCAGTGTCAGAGTTGTCCTCTGAGACTCAAGGAGCCTCAGAGAAAAGGGGAAGACCTGGCTCCTCAGACAATCCATCTTTGGAGGATGCCAGAGTCTTCCCAAACAACCCTCCCAACACTCTCTCTTTTTTAAATATTGCACTGCAATCAACCCCAAAAGACTCAATTTTCGACCAAAGTAGAGTCTGGGAGGGAAATGAAGCAGACAACCTTTACTCATCTCCTATTGAGATAAAGGAAGAGCTTCTGTCACAAAGCATTGGATGACTTTTTTAGATGGTTTTAACCCATAGTTGTTTTTTAGTCTTTTAATGATTGTTTGTCTTTTTAACACCATAATCATGGTGCTCACCATTTCGACACTAAATGTAAGAAGTGTGAAATCAAAAGTTAGAGCACAAACGATTTTATCCTTTCTTAACAATTTTAAGTCAGATGTGTTTTTACTACAAGAATGTGCACTACCATTTTTAAACCAATACAGGGAATGGGAGGAAAAGTGGCCACATAAATCCTTATGGAGTGGTTCAAATGAAAGCAAAAATGACGGGGTGGCCATTTTAATCAAAAATCCCTCAATCTTGGTGAAGGGCAGCACGGTGGTGAGAGACGGAAGGGCGCTTTTAGCACACTTGACTTTTATGGGAAGGGATTTTAATCTCTTAAACATTTATGGTTTTAACGACAAAAATGACAGACATGACCTTTTAAAAGACTTGCAGCCCCACATGCTAGGCCGAGCGCCTTTAGTTTTAGCGGGAGATTTTAATTGTATTTTAACTAGGAGCGATAGGAGAAGTGCGGGGGAAGATTTTAAAGTAGACAAGACGTCGGTTTTATTGCAGGCACAGTGCAGGGATTTTAAACTGAAAGACTGTTTTAAAACCGTGCATCCAAGAGAGGAGGGCTTCACCTGGTTCAGTAGTGACGGTGCCAGAGCCTCTCGAATAGACTATATTTTTACCAGAGACTGCCCGCCAACCGATGCTAGATTAACCCCCGTTTTCTTCTCCGATCACGCTATGCTCTCCTGCACCCTTTCACTCCCCTCAGGTGTGACAAAAGGTGGTGGTCTGTGGAAACTGAATTGCTCCCTGATAAAAGATAAAGATTTAGCCAGCCAGTACAGGGAGCAATTCAGTCAATGGCAGACCCTCCAAGACTTACACAAAACACGTGCACACTGGTGGGAAATGGTGAAGGAACGGACAAAGACTTTTTTTAGAAAGGCAGGGATGAAACAAAAGAAAATAGAAAACAAATGCATGATGGGGCTGCAGAAAAGACTGCAACGTTATTTTAAATTAAGACAACAAGGGTTTGATTACAATCAGGAAATAAGAGAGGTAAAAGAACAAATGTCGGCTCTAGCAGAAATCAAAAGCAAAGGAATAATTATTAGAAGTAAAGAAAGAGACATAGAAGAAGGGGAAAAATGCACACGATATTTCTTCAAGAAAATCATAAACAGCGGGGAGGGTATTTATAAATTAAAAAAGAGAAATGGAGAATACACAAAAACACAAGAAGAAACGATGGACGAAATAGAGTGTTTCTATGGAGAGCTGTATAAAAAAAAATGCATTGAAGAAGAACCAAAAGACAATATATTGAATGCCTTGAAAAAGAAGATCAGTGAGAGCGCATTTTTAACCCATGATTTTAACCTTTTAGAACTTTCCAATTGTTTGTCGAGTTTTAGAGGGGGAAAATCACCGGGGGAAGATGGGCTTTCACTTGAATTTTATCAGACCTTCTGGGACATTTTAGCAACCGACTTGTTGACTGTTTTTACAGAATTCCAAGGACTAGGCCGACTACCAGACAGTTTTAGATCAGGGATAGTGAAACTATTACACAAGAAAGACGACAAGACTGACCTGAAGAACTGGAGACCTATTACCCTTTTAAACGTGGACTGTAAACTTTTTAGCAAACTTTTAGCCAACAGAATGTCTGTTGTTTTAGGGGAGGTAATCCACCCGGATCAAACCTGTGGCATACCGGGGAGAAAGATCACTGACAGCCTCGTACTGATTAGAGACACCATCTGTTATGCGAGAGACAGAAACATTAGACTAGTAGTCCTAAATTTAGACTTTGAAAAAGCTTTCGATCGGGTCTCGCACCAGTACCTATTTCAGGTACTGCCTAAAATGGGTTTCCCACAAAGGTATGTAGAGTGGGTGGGATTGCTGTATCGGGACATCACCAGCAAATTCTTTGTTAACGGGCAACTTACAAAAGCAGTAGACTTGCACTGCGGGGTCCGTCAGGGTTGTCCTTTATCTGCTCTCCTCTACGTGGCTTGCATAGAACCACTGGCACAGGTATTGAGAAGGGACAAATGGATTAAAGGGGTGGGCATACCGGGAAGTGGGGGACTTTTTAGCAAATGTGTTTTATATATGGACGACGTCAACATTTTATGTACAGACATCGGTTCATTACAGAAGGCACTGGACTTGACAGACTCCTACGGACTGGCCTCTGGGTCCAAACTCAACAGAGAGAAGACCCAAGCCCTTTTTTATGGACCATGGACGGTGACCGAGACGACTGGACTCCCCCTGACCGTGAAACAGACCGACTTGAAAATACTCGGGGTCAAATTTGACAGGGAGGGGGAGGGTACCAAAAATTGGCCGGACATGGTAGGAAAAGTGAGGCGGAGACTGGGATACTGGGGACTTAGAGGACTTACAATGGAAGGAAAGGTTTTAATCATTAAGTCAGTGATTTTACCTTTGCTTTTATTGGTATGCTCTGTTTTTATTCCACCCCGCAGAGTTCTTTTAGATCTAGAACGTGCCATTTTTTACTTCCTGTGGGGGTCTAAGTGGGAGAGACTCAAGAGAAACGAAATGAAAAAAACTAAAGAAAAAGGGGGAAAAGGAGTCCCAGACCTCAATTTATATTTAGGAAGCCGATATACAGCTCTACACATACAAAATGCAATGTCGGTACCCTGCCAAAAAAAAAGCACAGCAATGACCCGGTTCTGGATGGGTTCCTATCTGAAAAAGTTCAGTTTTTATGTTTCTGACCATAGGACGCCAGTATCTTTTAACCTGCCCCAGTCCTATGTTTTTATCAAGAAGTTTTTAAAAAAATATAACCTAGAAAACGAGGACTTAGAAGTCTTAAAAAGCCATCGTTTAATGATTGCGCTGGTGCAGGAGCGGGAACCAGTAAGTCCAGTGCGCGGGCTAGCACTCGGCGACCCCGCAACTGTTTGGCGAAATGTTAACCATCCTGTCCTCCCCAACAGACTCCGGGACCTGTCATGGATGGTAGCTCACGAGATCCTCCCAGTCAGAGCCGTCATGCACTCCCGGGGCATGGCCGCATCCGCAACATGCCCCCGACCAGGTTGTGGCGCGCCTGAGTCGGTGAGGCATCTGCTCTGGGAGTGCAGCGCTGCTGGAGACCAGTGGGCAACGGCCGGCTCCCTACTATTCCCGTACTTGCCAGCAGGGGAGGTCCTGACAGCCCAATTGGTGCTGTATGGGGTGAGCCAAAATACTGCAGTTAACTTCCCCAGGCAGTGGCTCACCCTAGCCGCCATTAAAGACGCCTTTTGGACCTCCAGAAACCTGCTGGTAAGGAAGCACAAGCTGATCCCCCCCTTGGCTGTGATCCGGATGGCCGCAGCAACGGTAAAAGTAGCCGTTGCTGCAGGCGGCAGGCCTAGGACACAGCCAAAATGAAGACATCGCCTCTGTGCCCATTCGGAGAAGGGAGCCGGAGCCACACACAGAAAGGTCGAGGCAGCGGCGGCCTGGCTCTCCGGGAGAGGCAGGTGGGAAGGAGCAGAGAGGGGAGGAGATCCTCTGAGCGACAGGTCCCGAGAGACCGACGCTGTTGGGAGGGCAGGACGGGGTACACTTTCTTTTAAATTTATTTTAACTAAGTTTGTTCCCGCTCCTGCACAGCAGCATCTTTTAGTGTTGGTTTTTATTTTCTTTTTAAAACATAGGTTTTATTCTTGGTTTTATGGATGGTTATATTTTTTCAAATTCCTTGTTGTTAAAAAAAAAAAAAGAAACAAAACATTATGTATGATTTAAAAAAAGAAAAAAAACAAAAAAAATTGAACGAAACTGGAAACATGTGATGTGAAAGATAAGGTATAGCAACGTGTGTCAATAAAATTTTCGAATGAAAAAAATCTGTTCTTATCAGTTTAATATCTGATACGTCCCCTACCCGGGGACCATATATTAAATTGTTTTTTGGAACTGGGAGATGGAATAGGGGCTTGCTCCGTCCACTCCACGCATCGACCTGGTATTGCAGTACCTCCAGGACCGGTGCACCCCTCTCTCACTGTGAAAAATAAACTCCAATCACTCCAACTTATCCAACTGTAAGGCTAAGCTGCTTCACTAAGAAAGTAACTCACCACGAGGCCTTCATGACCATGCGGTATGCCGAAGCCGGAAATGACAAACACACAGTCGCACACACTCATCTTATGCAAAACAATCCGTTTTATCATCAACATTCAGTCACTGCAAAGATTTAAAGACTAGCCTCTTATCAAAAGTTAGAATGGACCCAAAGTGTGTGATTGATACAGTCTGGTTTAGCTTTCGCTTGCTCTCGGTTTTTAGTATGACTCGTTCTCAACATTACGTCATTCTTCTGTTAGGCGCACATGGCTAATTTGCATACGGGCAGAGATCTTTAGCGCCCACTGTTTGGGAGAATTTAAGCAACATACAGACACTGACAACGTCTCTCCAAACTCTATTTGTGAAACATGCAGACACTGTTGTGACGCCGGCAGCAGGGAGCATCAGAGGGCTGCAACGACAGAGATACATTGCAGTCTATCCCTGGTGTTGCAACGCTACATTTCTTCAAAAGATCACTCAACCGCACACGCAGTGTATTGCATTACGTTTTGATATGGTACATTGAGTCTGGAATAAAGTCTTTATGCATTGCTTTCCTTCATTATGGATCTAATCATTGTTTTTGTACAAGTCCCGTCTCTGGCCACTGCAGCGCTCTCAGTCCTTATGTGCTTCTGCTGTTTAAAAGCTACTTTGGATGCGGCAATACTCGCTTAGGGCCATACCACCCTGATCACGCCCGATCTCGTCTGATCTCGGAAGCTAAGCAGGGTCTGGCCTGGTTAGTACTTGGATGGGTGACCGCCTGGGTATACCAGGTGCTGTAAGCATTTTTTTTTTTCTGCTCGAGATCAATGGCTGCAATGGTCTGCCGTGCCCTGATCCTTAGCGCCCACTGTTTGGGAGAATTTAAGCAACATAGAGACACTGACAACGTCTCTCCAAACTCTATTTGTGAAACATGCAGACACTGTTGTGACGCCGGCAGCAGGGAGCATCAGAGGGCTGCAA